>NC_089598.1:90196765-90376765 GCF_019320115.1 Miscanthus floridulus | reverse complement strand
CCGCCGATCGGCCGTCGGACGATGGATGTGCGCGTGGGATGAGGACAGCTGAGTTAACCCGTTCCGTACCGCCGTTGCTGACGCTGCTGGCCTTCCTTTCCTTGGCCGTGACCCGTGAGCTGGCTGCAGTCTTGATCTTGAGCGTACGGTAGAGCCTACGTGGTACGTGGTACGTGCGTATTTAAAAAAATACGCTTTATGAATGAGCCTTCTTTTACTTGTACCCCTTTTGGCGCGAAACTAGGCATGGCTAAACAAACTCGAAAGGTGGAGATGCTTTAGACAGAACGATGCACAAAACTAGCTGCTACTCATCATACCATAGCCGTCGCATTTCTTTGAGGCATGCAGCTCCAGTCAGCCTAGATTTCAACAACCCACGTTCCTATCTAACTCTTGTGTATTTTAACTGCTAGTTAATTTACTGCCCAATCCACTTTAGCCCCAGCCTAATCTTTTTAGGTATCTCGTGACTTCCTCTAATATACTAGCTCGCTCCATGACCAGACAAGAAGTAATAAAGGTCTACACATCAACACATGCATGGCACTAAGTGGCTCCAAGGACTCGTCACAGTTTTTCCTCCCCTATACATTGGTCATGTTTGCTTCTCTTACGAGTCATACCATTTCAGCAAAGGAACGGTGTCTTCTCTCACAACAAATCAGCGAATAGTATTTTTAGCCATAGCTTTCAAGCAAAGCGAACAGGGCCATTGTCCCATACACATGCTGTGATGTACCATACAGTACTACCAGCGTTACAGCTTTTCTTACAACAAATCAGCGAATAGTATTTTTAGCCATGGCTTTGCAGCAAAGCGAACAGGGCCATTGTCCCATACACATGCTGTGATGTACCGTACAGTACTAACAGCGTTACAGCTTTCACACAGATCCTACGGCCTCTCCTGATTTTTCTACCGTCGGGTTGTATTATATTAGGAAAACGAAACAGTAACACACACAGTAAGAGACACGTAGGCCCCTGGTCACATTTCCCCCCTGCCACCACCCACGTCGCCCGCTTTGCTCGCGTCCTTTCCCACCTTAGTCCGTGGTCCTTCCTCGCAACCAACACAAACACAACAGCCATCGTCATCATACGCGTCTCCCTCAAACATCTCAAAGTGATCTTTTGCATTGCCCCCCAAACCAAAAGCCAAAAGAAATCTCAAGTGGATAGAGATTATACATGCGTTTTTTCTTTGGCTTAGAAAAATACCATGACGACCTGAACCATAATTATCATGAAGCCCGACACGATGCAGCAGAGCATGCCACAAAGTGCCCAGCAACTTAACAACCTTCACTTAGCTGCAGCTCCACTTTGCAGGGGCATGTAACCAATCGATCGAGCGGCCATGCATGCCCACCACGTCCACAAGGTGGTGGCAGGATGGAGATGGACCGCGATCTGCGTCAGATCCATCAGCCTACTGGCAGCTTTTGAGCTTCATTTGTTGGTGTATGTATTTCCCTTGACGTTTTAGCTTAAGATAAAGATGTGCACACGCTGTACTGTACATTATCGGTGTTGGATTGGATCCTGTGCCCGTGCACAGAATCCAAGCTTATGTACATACGCCGGCCGCAAGATTTGCCTGCACGTTGGTGTTCCGTCATAGCAATACGTCCACGAATTTACTCGCTCACTGGTCTGGTCGCTGGCTCGCTGCAGCCTGGAATCCGCGTGAGGTGGCGCAGGCATGCATGTGAGCTGGGCCGTGCTCTGTATCTGCGAGCTTCCTTCTACCAGCATGGTCAGTCTCCTGACTCTCTGTGACTCTGCGAGTCTTGCACTCTTGCCTTCCTATAAAATCCTAGCGCGAGTAGTTGCGGCGAGCAGTGAGGGGCCTCGTGAGGGCGCTGGGTCCTGTCCTGTCCTGTGCTGTGGTCATCACTCACTCAGCCGCGGGAAGCGGAGCAAGTGGTGGTGGGAAAGGAAGCTGAGGGAGGGCAAGGCCGGCCGGCGCCCGCCACCGCGCCCGCCACGCCATGGACTGGTACGCGTGGCTGTCGCGGACAGGGCTGGCGCCGTCGCTGACGTACGAGTACGGGCGCCTCTTCAGCCGGAACGAGCTGGAGCCCGGGGACGCGGCGCACTTCGACCACGACCTGCTCAAGAGCATGGGCATCGCCGTCGCCAAGCACCGCCTCGAGATCCTCAAGCTGGCCAAGAAGCAGGCCGGGGACGGCGCGGAGGCTGCGGGGGCGGACGCCTCGTCGGCGGCCTCGCGGCTCGCGCGCAGGGCCACCAGGTGCCTGTCCCGGTGCGTGCGCCGGCTGGCCGGAGGAGGAGGAGCAGGAGGCGGGAGGAGGAGGGGCGGCGCGTCGTCGGTCACCGTCGTCCCGAGGATCTGCAGCGGCGACGACGCCGTCCGCGTCGGCGCCGTGCAGCGGAAGAGCACCGGTAGCGCCAGCGCCACCAAGAAGATGGTGCTCATGATCACCGATGGCGTCGTCGCCGGAGCGAGCGGCCTCAGGGGCGGCGGCGGCGGCGCGAGGCTGTCGGCGTCGTCTCAGAAGGCGAGCCTGATGTTCCATGACTGCTACCACGATGACGACGAGGAAGAGGATGGTGGAGAGGACGAGGACGAGGAGGACGGCGGTGCCGGCGACGACGACATCAAGTGGGACTCCATGTTTCAGGACCTCAAACCCACGTGAAGATAAAGTTGTTGTCTCCTCTCCTCCGATCTCCGGACTTCAGCTGCTGGAGTTTGATGTTGCTACGTGAGTCAGTCGTTATGGCTTTGCTTGTGGACTTGTGGTGTGAGAGAATTTTAACAACTCTCCTCAAGGTGTTCGTCGTTCTCCCTTTCCCTGAGAAGAGAACATAGTACTAGGAAGAATGTGTGTTTCGCAATGTTGAGCAAATAATGTCGAAAATGTGTAATTTCCTCCATCAGTTTTGCAGTGTTAAAGCTTGAGCAAGAATCAAAAGGCCAGCACTGCAGACTGCACAAAATTCCCCCTCGCCATTGGCACATGCATGACGAACTTCGATTGCCAAGTCTGAAGCGGCAACGTACATTCAGAACCCTGTATGCCTGACCATTGCAATTGCAAGACCATTTTTTTACTCTTCAGACTAGGTTATACAAACCGTAATTAAGCAGTAGAGCTTGATCAACGTGCAGAACTAGATTATGACCAAGGAAAGAAAAAAGTAAAAGCATCGAGCAGGCGACATCGTCATAGTTATTACTCCTGTGGATGGAGCTCGCAATGTGGCAATAGTAGTTCTGTAGTTGCTTTTATGCAGCGCAGATAGTTCTGTAGCTGTTTTTATGCAGCGCAGTTGAATGTGGCACTAGTTTTGTAGCTGCTTGTATGCAGGGCAGTTTCAGCAAAAATCGAAATGACCCTACATTGGGCCCGTCATCACCGACTCACAGCAGCTAACAGACTTTGGGAAAGGAGCTTGGTTTGAGAAACTGGCAGCCAGCAACACCAGGAGCCGGGGCGCCAGCGTGCCATCGTCTGCTTCCGCCAACGCGCCGGCTGTTACAACATGCTTGCTGCCTGAGAGGCTGAGACGATCTGCTACGTCTATTTGTGGAATAATAAATACATGCACCATTGCTTCTGATTGTACTACGGTCTACGTAGCACTAGTATCTACCTCTCCCTGTGGCAAATAGCAGGCAGGCAAACATCCACATCTTTAGAAACTAATTCTCGACACAAGAACACACTATCATAACCTGACACGCTGAAACTCGTAATCAGAAAGCAGGTTCTGATCAGAAGACAGCAAAAAACAGCTGCACCTCATCAAAACAGGGGCATTAATCCAATGCCCCGTCCTATAGTAGAGTGAAAATGCATTTTTAGCATAAATGTCAATTCCTCAACCAAAACATTATCCATGCACATTATAGATTCGACTAACAGTAAATCAACATAGAGCAAAATTAAAGCTCCTCTTGACAAGCATAGAAACAGCAACACTACCCAGAGGCCAGTGCCAAGAGATGGCAGATAGAATACGCCTACAGCCTCCTTCCCCTCCTACCACCCTTTCTGCGAGTGCTGTCAGTGGGAACCGGGGTAACATCCTCTGCATATAACAAAAAAGTTGCCATTAACATACAGAAACAATAAAGCATTTGATAATTGGTGCAACTTCAAGTTTCAGATTTCTTACCAATGCGTCCAATTTTCATCCCAGAACGAGCAAGAGCCCTGAGAGCAGACTGAGCACCAGGTCCAGGGGTCTTGGTCTTGTTGCCTCCAGTGGCACGAAGCTTAATGTGCAGCGCAGTGATACCAAGCTCCTGAAGACAAGAGACCCAACTGACAAATTACTTATCTGGCCACAGCAATCTAAGCAGCCCAACATAATCCTAAGGTTCAATTTAATTAAGCAAACATCATCTCCGGATACACAGATGAACCAATACCTTGCAACGCTGTGCAACATCTTGAGCAGCAAGCATAGCAGCATAAGGCGACGACTCATCGCGATCAGCCTTGACCTTCATGCCACCTACATAGTTTAGCACACCATGGTTAAAGCTAAATACAATTGCCATCAAGGTCAAGTATGGACCAAGGTTTTAGGATGGTACCAGTGATCCTAACCAGAGTTTCCCTCCCAGACAAATCAGTTACATGCTGCATATCACAACATCACAGTTAAACAGGGGAAGGGAATGAAAAGCTCCATCCACAGGTAAAAAAACATATAGCACTTACAATGAAGGTGTCATTGAAGGATGCAAAGATGTGAGCAACACCAAAGACAAACTCTCCTTCACGGACAGTGGGTCCAAGGGTAACGTTCTCCTCCTTCGGCTCCCTGGTCTTCCTCCTCGACTGCAAACATATACTACTATCAGATGAAATTGAACCTACTGTCGTGTTAACAACCACCAGAAACAATTTCACCGTGCACAAAAAGTGAACCTGAGTTGATATACTTCAACACATGTGATTTTAAGAGACTAACAGGAACAAAGAGCCATACTAATTGAGTACAATACAGATAGCCTGCCAGTGGATTTACACTAAGAAAAAGTTAGCTGGAAATTGTTTTGAGCGAAAACTTATAGAAGCAATTCAACAGCAAATCAGCCTCAGCATACTAATCAAGTCAATCATTTCAAGAACTAAAACAAGACTAGCATCAGGATGTATTGTGAACAACCATCATTGCAAAACATATGCCAGCTACATAAACGATTCAACCCCGAGCAAAACCCCAGGTAATCAGCATCTCTAACCCTTTAGTTCGCAAGTAGTAGGTAATCAGCATCTCTAACTCAAGTTCGAAAGTAGTAGTGTTTACTCATATCAATACTTCCACAGTTTTAACAGCACATCTCAAATATTGCATTTGACATCTAAACATCTTCACCTAGAATAGAAGACACATCGTGATTAGATTCGCATCAAAATTACCCCAGCACATCACTTCAGTCTTCAACTAAGCAGTACGAGTACATTCAACTAATTCAGCGAAGGACAAATCTCGATTGCGATGTAGCAGCCCACAGAGCATAAGCTCCAATCAACAAATTTTCCACGCAAATCTACGCTCTCAGGAACCCCCACCGCTACCGAGCTTGCGCCTAGATCGGCGGACAAACCTTAACCAGACGAGAAGAGGCTCGCTTACCATGGTTGCGTGGAACGACGGGTGACCGGAGCCGAGCTCGCCTGGGGGCTGGGGTTGAGATCACGAGCACGCCGCCGCCGAAACTTCAGAGGGGCGACGGATGAGCGGTGCACGTTTATATACGAGGCCGCAGCCCACTAGGGTTTAGTCCCACCCTCACTCGGCGCAAGTTCGTTCCTCTTTTGCCCTCGGTCTTCCGTCTCTGCGGAGTGGGCCCCACTTCTTACACTAGGCCCGTGCCGTAATTTGGTGGCTTGAACTCCCAATGGGCCGACAATGTTTGGGCTATCTGGGCTGGATAAGAATGCGGGTCCATTTAGTCTGTATTCTTCACATCGCCTTGTCTGATTATCTCGCACTCTCGCTGGATAAGAATGTGTTTACATCTGTATTTTTTGCCCCCATTCCTGAGCAATTTTTTCATTAAGAGGAGGGTATGCCACTTTGCCTCCGTACCGTGGACCAAACAACCAAATTCACGGATTTACGCCCGTATCAGGTGGTGATGTACCGTATGCACAGTTGAAACTTTGAAACACAACCGCATAGTCCTTTGCCTCTATCACTCACATTCAATTCCATTTGTGGTACGCGTTTCGGAGCTCTGATCGTCTTAAAAAAATAACAGGAAAATTGGTTCTATAGCACTGAACATAATTGTAAAATACCACTGAAAGATGTCTCCAACGTAAAATACCATTGAAAGTTTCAAACCCTAACTAATTCTAACACTCTGTTACCTTTTGGCTCTAACAACGTCAAATGAGACAAAAGTACCCCTGAACCGTTATATCTCATTTCAGTAAGCTGAGAACGACTGTTTCACCTATATCACCACATAAGTTATGGCTCTAACTAATTCTAGCACGCTGTTTGAGCACATAAACCACTGCTATTTCTAGTTTTGGAGGCCACATCTCAAACCCAAGATCAATTGCAGACCACAGTGACTTGTCAACCATCAAGTTCACCAAAAACTGGTAAGTAGCCTTGAAACGTTCAACTGAGTAGTAATCATGCACATAGTCATTAAGTTTCACTTTCCTTAGTGAACCTATAAAGGCTATAGCATGGGTGCAAGGTTTCCCAGAGATCTGCCATTGACCGCATGAGCATGTTTTCCCTTCAAGGTCCACTGCATGCCTCAAGGAAAGTTGTCCCTAGTCAATCTAGAGACTTCAGCCTTTAGTACATCACTCCCCTTGATTGTATAATTCAAGCTTCTATTCTTCTCCTTCAGCTCGTTGAGAACACTATGAAGGATCGGCCCTTCAAGCTTCTGACTTATAAGTTGCCTCATTGCTATCTTCTCCATAATCTTACCTCTAATCATGTCCACGAGGTTATCCACCAGCAAACCTTTGAAATCCTCGATCCAATTATTGAAGCATTCTGATATGTTGTTATTGACATAATTCACCTTGCACTTCCCTGAAAACTTTGCTCGTGACCAAACATGCTTGTGGTTGTCTTGCAAGTAAGGGATTGCTTCTGGACAGGTTTCTGAAATTTTATTCCAAAGCCATTCATGCCTCCTAGTAGTACATGCCCAAGCATAAGGCCACATGTACTTCAACACATCTCCTTGGTATTTCTTTCTAAAATTATGCATGAGGTGTCTAAAACACTCTCTGTGCTCAGCTGCATCTCCAAAGACTTCATGGACTGCTGTCTCTAGACCCTTGCAAGCATGGATTGTCAGTCCACACGGAATCCCAATTGTCCTCTTCAATTGCTTCATGAACCAAATCCAATTGGCTTTAGTCTCCTTTGTAAAAAATGTCGTAAGCCACCGAGTACATCCAATTATGTCCATCAACCGTAGGTGCTGCAGCTAGCTGTCCATTGTACTTGCCTGTGAGGTGAGTGGAGTCAACTCCAAGATAAGGCTTGCATCCCACAAGAAATCCATCCACATATGCTTTGATGGCCACAAACATCCTAGAGAAATGAATCTTGCCACCTTTAGTCTTCTTGCAATCAATCTCTACTACACTTCCTGGGCATGTAGCTTCTAACATCGCTTTGAAGCTCCACAACATTCTGAAACTTTCCTATCAAGTGCCATGAAGTTCATCTAGTGCACGTTGCCTTTCTTCTTAGACCTTGGTATAAGCTATTTTGATTGGGAACTGCCCCTCAAGGTGTTCTTGTAATTTCTTAGGACCCATTGTTGGTCTGTCCTTAGTATATCTTTTGTTCTATCGGCTATCCACCCCTTCGTTGCCTCTCTACTTAGCACTTTGCTTGTGCTGGCGCATGTATGACCTTCAGATATTGAAACAACCAAAAAATAGTATGAAAACAACAAGTTATCAATCTAAAAATTATATGAAATTGTTATAAAAACAGCTAGATGTCATACTGAAAACTATATGAAATTATTGTAAAAATAGCATGTTAGAAAAATAAAATCTATATGAAATTGTAATAAAACAGTTAGATATCATACTGAAACTGTATGAAATTGTTATAAAAATAGCATGTTAGAAAAATGAAATCTATATGAAATTGTAATAAAAATAGCTAGATATCATACTGAAAACTGTACGGAATTGTTATAAAAATAGCATGTTAGAAAACTAAAATCTATATGAAATTGTAATAAAAACAACTAGATATCATACTGAAAACTGTATAAAATTGTTATAAAAATAGCATGTTAGAAATTTGGTATCTATATGAACTTAGCAATCTGAAATCTATATAAAAACATCTAGTTAAGAATCTATATGAAAACAACTAGTTCACCATGAAAGTAGGGCATCCAAGGAGTTTCTTTGCATGAACTTTCCATTCGCACTCTGGATCTACGCATTTAGCCCTGTACCTTGACTTGTCACTGTGCACCACAAAAGTCTCAAACTCCCTTTTGATTGCAAATTGCTTCATAGGTAGCACAAAGGCATTCTTGTCAACAAATGTTGATCCTTTCTTTATGTCAGGGTCATCTCGATCATATGTGGTGTGTGCAACAAAGACAACATTGGCCATAGTGGCTTCATCACTTGGTACAGCATCAGGATCAAATGCTTCGTGTCCCTTCCCTTTTTTCTCGCCTTTCTTATCCACTTTTTTGTTTTCTTGCAGCACTTTTGTAATCTTATCTCCTTCAGCTATCTTTGCCTTCTTGAAATACTTTAATTCTTCATCAGCCCCAATTGGTTCATCTCCGTCAGGGTCAACACCAGGTTCCATGTAGTGCTCCTTTTCTTCCTCTTCTACTCTAGTAGGACCAGCGGCTGTAAGTCCAAGTTCTGGTACTTCAGCCCATTCTTGACCATTATATTGTGGCACCTCTTGTGTAGCTTGAGCCGAGGACTCATTCACCTCATCTGTGACTTGAATATGTTGCTCATTCAACTCATCTGTCACCTGAACTAGCTGCAACTTGCTATCTGTGACTAGATCGTTTTCATTTTGAGTCACATTCAGAGCACCTACACTTGAGCATCTATCAACCGTCATAATAAACTTCACCTGTCTTGTTGCCCGCAATAAGGTCAGAAGCTCCTTATCACTAGCAAGCCGCATTGTTTGACCATTCTAATCTGAATACTAGAAATTTGGTTCTTGATAACTTGCCTAGTTGTAATGCTTTGAAACATCATCCTCCATCTCAATGATGGAGTACTCCTCTGGATCCACCCACCACTCCAAACGCCGACCTTTACAGTACATAGATCGATCATCCTCGATAGTAGAGAACGAGCAAACATCAATGAAAAATTTACAACCATTCTTCTCATCGATCCTGAAAGAGTAGCAGTGCAGAAAATTAACAGCACTGCCTGCAGCAATTTCCACAGGATCAAGATCAACACTGACCAACCGCATCCAGACACCACAAACGGATCACATTTTTAGAGAAACAAACTAATTTAACATAGAGCACTGACCACATCACCGCATGCACAAAGGAACATTCAAGCAGAGCTAGGGTTCGAGACTTACCCTTCAGGGATCTCAAATCGATGCATCTGTAGAAAGAGAACAACACTACTACGTTGATGAAGAAGAACAGCAACGCGGAGTGGAACAACCTGCTCTGAGCACTGGCCGGCAGGGGTAGGCTCGTGCTGCACAGCAGGCAGCCGGCGGCGCGCTGCCCAGCAACTGTCACGGATGTGAGCCCTGGACTCGGCGATTGGAGTCACGGGCGCGAGCCCCGGCCTCGAGCTGCCGGCGTCGTGGGCGCGAGCCCTAGCCTCGGGTGGCCGGCGTCGAGGGCGACGACCCCCTCCTCGATGGGGGGCGATGACCCGGCCGGTGTCGGGGGCGACGACTCGGGCGGCGATGGGGACATGCGGAGTCGCGGGGCTGGCGGGTGGTGGGGCCTGACCGGCGCCGGCGCCGGTGCAGAGCATATGGACCGGCTGCGCCTAGTCCTGGAGAGGTCGGACGCGCTCGAGGAGATAGCAGTCGTGATTCGTGAACCAGATAAGGTTCTCTCTCTAAGAGTATAACAGTCATTTCACGTGCTTCTGTATCCATCCAATATGTTTTCTGTGAACATTTTCTAACGGACTGTTTGATCCAGTTAACGTTCGAACTTTCAGTGTCATTTTACGTTGTCAAAAAGTTTTAATGGTATTTCACGATTTTATGAATCTTTCAGTACTGTAGAACCAATTTTGTCAAAAACAAAACACAGAGCACTACTAAAAAATCTACATGCGTCTCACGAGACGAAGCCGCTCTGCCGCTGCACGGTGCTCATCGGACTCGACGCGCTCCAAGTAGAACCGGCTGGGCATCCACACGTGCCTGCGCCACCGCGCATATTCGCTGAACGCCCACCCGTCCGCCTTGGGCGGCGCGACGGCCTCTCCGCCGCTGCAGCCGCGGCGCTGCGCGCGCATCCAGGCCCGCCCCGGCGCGCCGTCCTGGTGCAGCGCGCAGCGCAGGCCAGGCGGGAGCCTCGCGCAGCAGCACGCGATGACCTTCTTCGGGCTGCTCCCCTCGTCCGCCACTGCCGCCGCCGGCGGCGCCGTGCTCCGCTTCAGCAAGCGCGTGGCGACCCGCTTCGCCAGCGCATGCCTCATCCACGTCTTCGCCGCGCGCTCCGCGAGCTCCGTGCCCGCCGTGGCGCTGGCGCCGTTATTCCTCCTCCTGTCCGCTCTGTCGCCGCCGCCGCCGCTGATTGGTGGGAGGCGCCTCAGCTCCCGCGGCGGCGGCTTCTTGACTGCATTGCTCGACTGGACCGTCGCCGTCGCCGGCGGCTCCCTCGTCACCGCCTTCTTCCAGACGTGCGGTAGCCGTGACATGGAATGATCGCTCGCCGTCCAGTCTCCAGTGCTGGGAATTAAATCCACGTCGATCCGGAGCGCTAGCTCGATCGGCCGGCTTATAATAACCCCGCGCACGAGCATGGCAGCACGCGCGGCGAGCAACCCCCGCGACGGCCACTCGCGGGACGGGACACGCCGATTTGTTTTGCTGCGCGGCGGGTGGTTCGCGCCACTGCTCCGCACGCTGCATTTGTTCAGCGGGCGATGGATCGGGACGACCAGGGGTTGCGGCCGGTTTTGTGAGCGCCACCACGCGGCGCCGCGCCGGAAGGGAGGCGGTCTGGTACCCTGGCTTGGCTTGGCTCACGACACCACCGGTGACCTGCTAAACAACCACAACTTGAAGAACAGCTAGCAGAACTGCATGGACGCAGCTCGGTGCAGAATTAGCACATGACTCCGTGCAAGGTTAGTTAGTTAGTTCAGGGGTTAGGGAGGAGGAAGATACACTACTGCTCTCGTCGGAGCTAATCATTGTGTCACGCTGTGCTAATCTAGAGCAGAATCGATGATTCCTCGCCACTCAGGGCTGGTTTATACATTACAGGATACATTGTAATTCTGGGATCCGTAATAAATTTGCAGTCAAGTTTTGTTCTAGCTTCATACTTCCACCACCACAGATGGAGCTTTAAATCACGGACTCAACTGCCGCGCGCTCGAGCTTGACCTTCACTGTTTTCTCACATATATACAGGAAAGGTGGTACATCTTTGTTTTACCAGCAAAAATCAAAGAAAAAATAGCGGTACATCTTTGTATATTAGTAAAAGAAAAAAAGGTTTTTGTACAGTCATCCTTGTAGGTTGCGTCTCAAGGCCACAAGTCCCATTTTATTTGTTATCTCCTTCACGGTTAGATTGTAAAAATTTGCTTGCTATTCTAAGTATCACTCACCCACCCATCTTCTTTCGATCTAGCATTCCTTGCTCTCACTTGTTCTGATTTGAGTAGAAGCTGCAAAAATCTTTATTGATGCTGTACTGTTCATCGATTGCCTGACCGTTGGAGCCTGTTCATGTTGTAGCACGTGTGTGGTCATGATGTTACGTGACTCACCTTTCAGCTGGCGGATTGTTTTGCTGAAAAGTTAAGCTGATTTTTTGCGAGAGAAAAGCATTGTACCATGATTGATAAGTCAGACTGATAAATTCAAACAAACAGACTATATCCATCTATTTAAGTTGAACCAATCTCCGATCAATTTTCTATACATGATTAATCCTTTATTGTACTGACTTTTATACGGGCCTTGGATTGTATTTTGATTTAAGGTTGGATTAAGCCTATTTAAATCCAAGAAAAATAGTTAGCTCATTATTATTGGCAGCTTGTATAAGCACTGTAACAAAATTGTAAACGAATGGATACATTTGCTAAGTAAAACTTATTCACAAAACTCTTTTACCACCAAAATAGATCAAATTATCTGGTGGTTGTTCAGATATAAATATAGAAAGAGAACATTCGGGTGTAATGGAAAACAGACGCGTTTCTTCAGACCAGATTTCTGTAAATGCTCCAAAAACAAAAAGACCTAAATAGTCTTTGAAGGCGTAAACTTGTTTTCGTTCGGTTCGGCGCACGGCCACACCGATCTCCGGAGTCCGGACATCGGGGCTCAACTTCACCTGACGGCTGACACTGACGAGAAGTCACGGAAGGGGTGTCGAAGCGAGGTGGAAAGACCCACCTGCCGTCTCCGATGGGCTTCGCTGGTCGGGTGTCCGCGCTGCTCTTCCTCCTGGTGGCCGCCGCTGTAGCAACGGACCAGATCTTCGCCAGTTCAGGTGAGCGCCGCGGGGCCGCGCTGGATCTCACCGGCGCCATTGAGCTCCCCCGCCCTCTCCGCGTTTCCTCCCAAAAACCAATGAATCTACGGCTTTCGTCGATGTCTATTGATGTCTTGTCGAATCAAAATGCTGTAGATCAATGTTGGCGGTAACCTAGTGGCTAGTACCCATATACTGGGGGGGGGGGGGGGGGGGGGGGGGGGGATATAGCGCCCTGTACCTGTAGTAGTGTAGTTGAAAAGACTCTGCCTTTAACTGCGCATATGGATCGAGGGCTGAATTGGTAGTCTTGCTTGCGCTTCGGTTTCCTTTTGTTCAACACTGGTATGCGCTGGAGTCGAGCTTAACTGGGTGTTGATCGTCAGGTGTGCCATTTGGGCGGAGTTCGCGTGAGCCAAGGTACAGCGTCGAATTCCACCCTATTGATTCGCCGTTCCATCCGGTAGGATTTCTAACGGGTTTGTCCTTCTGATCCTTGTTTGTAACAAAGCAAGAGCTTTGGTTTGTTCTTACTTAATTCCGTCGCTAATTACGTGTGGGGGACTGGCTGTATGGGTTTTAGGTTCTAGTGAACTGTAATTAAAACTACTTAAAGTTTACCGGCAATTTTTGAATGCTCATATATATCAATATAAATCATTTTTGACTTCACTACAGTTGGTAATTGGCTGCGAAAGATAGGCAACTATAAATCAGGCAATGAAACTTACATGTTTATGCTTACTCATGTGAATTTCATGCTTTCAGAGAAACCATATTTGAATTTTCCATTTCACATTTTTCTCTGGAGATTATTGCTTGGCATAATTCAAACCTAATGCCTTTTATCGTAACTAGAGATGATTATGTTGTATTCAACAGGAGAATGGTCAGGAATCGGTACCAATGGCTAGCCATGAGGGGAAACATTATAAGTGCTTTCTACCAGTTGAAGACACCAAAACCATGAAGTCAATGCTCCCACAAAATGCAACTAATTCTTTAATAGAAAGTGAAAGGAAAATTAAGCCAAAGGAGCCAGATGAATTACTTGAGATTCTCAAGGATCAGTGTTTCTACAGGGTGAGCATGCAGATGCAGTTCTTTCTTATGCATGAGCATGCACAGTGTATTTTCAGTCGTGTGTATATTTCCTGGTAGGCAATGCCTAAAAAAACTGATTATTTTTTATTTCGGCACAGCATGAAGGTTGGTGGTCCTATGAATTCTGTTATCATGGGAAAATGAGACAGGTCCATGTAGACAATGACAAGGTAAGACTTTGTTTTCAATAATCTTGTCTTTTTGCCCAGCCCTGTAATCATAACATTTTTTTTGGCAAAATATGTAGTGCAAACCTAAAGGTAGGTGCAAACCTGTAAACGTTTTTTAAAAAACATACTTTCATGATCTAGAAATTTTTTAAACAATGCATATCCATAGTTTATCTATATGTGTACTCTCTTGAGAAAGTTGAGATTCAAACTCAATCCAGAAAAAAATCACGCAAAAAAGACAAAATTCAGGTGCATATGCACTACAAGACAAATTCCCAGGAATTTCGTCTTCTAGTGCACGTGGACTCTAATTTTATTATTTTTGCATGATTTTTTCTACATTGAGTTTGAATCTCAACTTCAGGAACAAAGTATATATATGGATGCACTATGGATGTGCATTGTTTTAAAAAAATTCAAATCACACAAGTATGCTTTTTGAAAAAGTTTGCATGTTTGCACATACCTTTAGGTTTGCACTACATATTACATTTTTTTGTTATTCTGTCTATCCATCACCTCAAAAAAATCTCGGGATGTTCCAGTGCAAGAATTGCTAGCTTCAAATGGAGAAGCAAGCTCTGTACTTAGTTACAATGTGGAGAAAATAATATACCTTGCCTTTACTTTGAATAATAGTAACTGTAGCTTCAGTTTTATTGACATTGCGACATATGCAATCAAAAGTTGCTAGAGCTACAGCATGGCTGTGTAAACTGTGTTTATTTTGTTGAAGGCTATTCAAGAATTTGTTCTAGGCGAATTCGATGATGACGTGACTGCTGCATACCATGAAAATAGCACCTCTGAGTTAGCTGACGATGTTCATCACGTGAAAGATATATCTAAGAGGTGCTGTACTAAGCTCTCCTGAAAGTGGGGACAGAAACAACATAATATATTCCTCAGTCTTGAATGAATTTATGAATATCTTCTGTTCCCGCTTTGTTTCAGGTATCATGTTCACTTGTATACAAATGGGACTGTATGTGATCTCACAGAAATTCCCCGGGAGACAGAGGTGAGAAAGAAACAATAGAAGACCATATAAATCTATGAAGTAAAGCACATACTTGTCATATCAGTGCATTTGACTGTGCACACCCTGCCTTTGTTCCACAGGTTAGATTTGTCTGCTCGGGGCCTACTGTACTGATTAGTTCAGTCAAAGAGATCTCTTCCTGCAAATATGTTGTAACAATTCAGAGTCCGATGCTTTGCAAAAAACCGTAAGTGCTAGCATTCACCTAGTAATCTCTATCTTTGCAGTAACTAAGCTCACTATCTTTGTTCTGCTTGCAGTTTGTTCCAGCAAGAAAAACGAACCCTCTCCATCCACTGCAATGAGTTGCCTGCTAAAACAGAATCCAGTATGGAGGATGACTCGCTTCCAAAAGAAGCGCAGATTTCCATCATTCCCGATCAGGATGAGCTACATGATTTTCCAGCTTATGCTACATGATGCCCCTCCAATAATTATGTCTGATGTAGAAAAAGCACAATTTTGGAGGCGCAGTGGCAACTGACCAACACTATGTATTAACTATCCCATGGATCCTACAGCAGAGGCTCCTTGTAAAGCAGGTTGAGATGATCATTCTCCGGTGCTAATTATATAGGATGATTATGAAGGTAGAAGGTTTCTCAGTATTAGTAAAGGAAACACGTTTGAGACAGTGAGCTTTGCTTGAAATGTCTATAACAAGAATGATGAAGTAATCTTGAAATGTAGGTGTGCGAGCAACTTTTTCTCGAAGTACTATTGCTCTGGTGTGACAAACAATCTGCTGGAGGTTGAGAGGAAAAAGCACTTGACTTTTAGTACCAATCAAGGCAACTCAGAGGTCCAGAGGAGAATTGTTTAATTGTTAGGATGACTTGAATTCTTTATCATCATCTTTGGCAAACAAATCTCAGGAAGCGTGGGCTAGAGTGCTCAGAAAACAAAGGCACCTGTTCTTTTATTGCAGATCAAGAAACTCAGAGGCCCAAAGAAAATCATCTGATGTTAGGATGTCTTGGCTCTTGATAATTTTCCTTTTTTGTTCAAGAACCACACACCTCAGTGCTTGGAGAATAAATTTGCGAACACCTCCTGGGAAGTGATATTTGGAAATATTCCTTAAATACAAGCTTCAACATTTATTTACATCCTTTGTCCTAAAAAAACTGATCCAAATTTATTTGGGGAAGCCTTGCCCCGCCCAGAGTACAATTCTTCGCTTGGCTCTTGCTCAACAACAGAATTCAGGCCAAAGAGAATTTATTCAAGAAAAAGGTAACTGACAATGATACATGTGAAGTCTGCTCACAAGAGATCGAAACGGCATGGCACATCATGTTTGGGTGCCCCTTTGCAAAGGTCTTCTGGGAGTTGCTCCAGGTGCAGACAAACAACATCAACTCTGTGGAGGATATTGACATGCTTGCATGCCCTGAAAACATTCAAGCAGCACACTTTGATGGCTTTGTCACCTTATGTTGCTGGCTCTTATGGAAGAGAAGGAATGAACTTGTATTCCAAAGGGAAGCGATGACAATGAGACGCTTCCTGAGTTTATGCAGCAATGAAGCGCAACTTTGGAACTGCAGGCTGCCGGTGGAGACAAGAAGCACAGCTAACGTCTGGTGTTCACTGTTTACAATAATCATGAACCGAGGCTCAGGTGCTAATCAATCTAATATGTAATAAGTTTTAAGTCTCTGAGCAATGAAGCTCAACTATGATGTAAAATGAAACTCCTGTGATTTCAGACCGTTGGGGCCAAGCTGAAATATATACAGGTGGCCCGTGACGTTATAAAAAAAAACTGATCATTGTAGTATTCAAAATTTGGTCAACAAAACTTGTCATTGTAGACTTTAGACAGCTACTAGTGAGGTCCATGTATATCAAATCAAAGGCTCATCTTTTATCTATTTGCCTTAATTATTGTCCTGTTCGTTTGGGCTTATTTGGCTGATAAGCCATGACCGAAAGTACTGTTGACTGATTTGGTGTGAAAGAAAAATACTATTTGTTGGCTGAAAAAGTACGGCTTATAAGCCAAACAAGCCCAAACAAATAGAACGTATATATGTATGGACAATTACTGAGCCAATTTATCGGGGACCAATATTAGGGTACTCGAAGAGTAGGAGCTAATGACCGTCAACATTGATTCATTTGCGCGATCAAGAACGCGACTACACCGCTTGTCGGGTCACTCCTCGTCCGTCCACCGAGACCATGGGCCCCGCCTCAAGCTGACTCCCGAGGACTGGCTCCGCATTGCCCGACGTCTAAGGGCAGACTCCGTCTCACCCGACCCCCGAGGACTGGCTCCGCCTCGCTCAACGTCTAAGGGCAGACTCTGTCTCGCCCGACCCTCGAGGGCTGGCTCCGCCTCACCCGACGTCTAAGGGCAGACTCCGCCTCGCCCGACGTCTGCGCGCTGCTCCTTCATAACTATGCGCGCAAATAAGGCAGGACACTCAAGTCAACCGCAATACTGAGCACCATATCCTGCACGCCTGCAGGAAAGTACCGTCAGGATATGACAAGACGGGCGCTTTAAGCCGTTCCAGGCATGTCAGAGTCTAAACAGTGTTGTAGGCGCCGATATTTGTCTTACAGTGTTGTGGGTGCCACCATTTGCCCTCGGGCGCGGATCCTAACGGAAGCATACGACAACCACTACGGTCCAGGAGGAAAACTCGCATCATCTACAGTAACGGACGTGCGGTCACTGCGTCGTCTATTCCCCATAGAGTCGCGGATCAGCACCCTGGTCGGTCGCGCCGACCGCCGGAACGGGATGGGACGTGACCACTTGCCGACAAAGCCAGAACATGGCATCATCAGCGGACAGACGCCCAGCGCGGCCCTATCAGGATCAGCGGACATGCACCCAGCATGGAGCTATCCCTGGCACCGTATGTCGTGTCAGCAGGGCTCGCTCAGAGGAAAAGGAAGGCACGACATCTTTGAATGACCTCCTTTGCCTCTGTTTTTCTTCTTTCTCCCATCTGTAATAACTGCTTTCCCTTGGTCTATAAAAGGGAAGGTAGGACACCCCACTAAGGGGACCGATCGAAAAAAAACACGCCACGCATCACATCACACATAGCTGAGCAGCAACCAAGCTCTCGGCATCCATTCGACCTTTCCATCAGAAACTTAGGATATGTCCCTCTCTCGCCTGTTTGTAACCCCTACTACGAACTTTTCAGTGCTAATAACACAAGCAACAGCCACGAACTGGACGTAGAGACATTCTGCCCGGATCAGTATAAACCTTGTATTTTTTTAGTACACCATTCGGGTCAGACGCACAATAACATAAATTTACTTGTTGATGTTTACTCGAAATACCGACACAATTACCCATAACAACTAATCTTTTTATAGGAGATGTCTATTGGGCTTGTTTTGAACCTGGGAAATTTTTTTCTATTCCTACGTAATTGAACTAATTTATGTAAAATTTATATATAATTCCTATGAAATTTCTGCGTTCAAGTTCAAATGAACTCTAAATAGAGACGCCTTGGTCATTTGAGTTCTACGCTAGTATTTGCTAATATTTCTGAAATTTTATAGAATGACAACTTTTGTCGGAGGGAGTAAATGAAGATTATGTCTGAATCTATAAAATATAATATAAAAGCTTTCTTATAAAAAAATCGAGATGAATCTACACGTACAGTCTCCACATCACAACTTGATGTTGTCAGTGATCTATCACATGCTTTGTACTTGTATTCAAACAAGACAAAGCTAATTGATATTTTGTGTGCGAAGAAACTTCGAGCTGTACCGGGTCAAAGGAAGATATTCATTTCAATGGAAGACTTGAAGGTTTAGACACCCTAAATACTCACTTTTGTTAACCGTACTTCAGAGTGAAAGGACATAGGACGCTGCCTAGAGAGAGATGGATAGATGTTTCTGAAAATTAACACCTTTAAATACGAAAACAATTAGAAAAGAGAGTTTTTATAACAATTAGAAAAGAGAGTTTCTAAAATAAAAACTCTAAATTAAGAGTAATATCACCCTCACAAGTTAGCCACAAAGTAAACAAGATATAAATAATATATCTAGAAGCTATAACCCTGCAACACAAAGTTAGAACAAAGAATAAATATTTTCAATACTGAGCTTTAATATCGGACGTGTCCGGTATGAATACCGGACATGTCCGGTATACACGATTTCTGCAGATCAGCCCCGAAGTTGCTCCTTTCGATTTCTATCTTCAAACCAAACTGCAGGCACCTACTAGAGATGGCAATATACACAGAGAGCCTGCACAAGAGCTGGAGCAACACAAATATCAAATGAAATGCAGATTGAGACACAATATTTGTTTTACCGAAGTTCGGACTCGTTCGAGTCATACTCTCCGTTGAGGGGGCTGCGGGCGACCCAGCGAAGGTCAGCCTTAGAGGGTACCACGAATGTCACTCTAGCTGGAGTCTTTTCTAACTCATTTTCCTCCTTCCACTAGTTGATTCCGAGGCGACGGAATCGACCGTTACAAACTTTTTGAGGCACACCACAATCTCTCGGGTGCTCTCCGACGACGCCTAGCCGTCTAGGACCGAAAAGTCCAAGAGTAACAAGTGCGAATCATGAGATTGACAATATGCACAAGTGCTCAAGTGGTTGGATTGCTCTTTTTTTTTAATTTCACTCAACCCAAAATTTGATTTGGCGAATTTAATCAAACACTCACTAAGAGAGGGTTGGGAGAGTTGGCAAAGCTAAAAAATATGCTAGAGGATCAGCAGAATCAGCAGCCTCCAAAGGTGGAGGCTTGGGGATATATATAGTTTCCTTGAAAAAACTAGCCGTTGCCATACCGGACAGCATACCGGACACGTCCGGTATGACTTACACTGCGTCAACTGTAACTAAGTTACAGTGTCAATGTGAGGCGTCGGAACTCCCGATGAATGCCGAAACTCCCGACCCACGTTGGAACTCGCAACCCTCAGCATATTTGAAAATTAGGTAACTGAGTTGAAGTTTGTGAGTTATCGAAACTCCCGACGCATGCCGGAACTTCCGACCATCGAAACTCCCGACTCACGTTAGCACTCCTGACCCTCAAGGCATTTGAAAACTAGCCGTTGGCCTCTGGTTGTCCGGTATGAATACCAGACACGTCCGGTATGAATAGGACAGTGAACCATCTAACTCAGTTAAGCACGACACGTCGGAACTCCCGACCATTGTCAAAACTCCCGACCATCGGAACTTCCGACTCAAGTCGGAACTCCCAACGAACCAACCCAAGTACAACAAGAACTTTATCATTGCTGGGCACATATCGGACACGCCCGGTATAAATACCAGACATGTTCGGTATTGCCGGATCATCAAAACACATGTTAGCACTTTTGTCTCTCAAATACTCAAAACTCACATGGGTTGGCTTGAGCACTTATGAAACATTATCTATCAACATGATGCATCCCTCTTAATAGTACGGCATACCTATTAAACTCAAGATTAAAGAAAAAACGAATTTATACCGCTTGAGTTGATCTCTTTTGAATTAATGCCGTCTTTCAATCTTCATCAAGTAAAGGTGCCAACACGTTGATATTGATCTTGTTACTTGAGCATAGCCATCTTGAGCACATGACTTGATTCCATTCATCAAATATGAATAACTCCAAATGCATCAAGTCACTTGAAACACTTTGTCCAATATAGATTTGATCCTCCACATCAATATGACCATCGTAGCTTGATTAGTACCTCAACTAAATGCAAGTACTTCCTTCTTCACCCTAGCTAGGTTCTTCGGCCGTTAAGCCATCGCTTGCCCTTCACCCTTGCTTAGTACCTCAAAGCCTTTCCTTGCTATCTTCACCATCTCAAGCCATTAAGTCACATCTTGTATTGAATCAACCATTCATTTGTATTGTTATCTTTTTCATTTCAATTTAGCAAGCTTCAAATATGGGACTATTCCATATGCAATTCCTCATGTCTCATTAATTAATTCTTACAAGCTTGCTTTCACATAGAACATGGAAATTTCATAATAAATAAGCATTTGCATGAATTCCATTTGCATTGTTGTCTTGTGCTTAAACTAGATTATTTTATACAACAACGCATCATTTTGGCTTTCATTAAGTACCTGTGAGATAACCTATTACCTATCCACATATAGCAAACAGGTTAGACCTTTAATCACGTTCTCATTCAACCATCCAAAACCCACTAAAGGGCTAGATGCACTTTCAATCTCCCCCTTTTTGGTGATTGGTGATAACTTGATTAACGCTTACAAAAGAATATAAACATTTAAACTTTTGGGTTCAATGATTTATGAGAGGCTCCCCCTTAATATGTGCTTGTGATTAGAATTCATGAAATGACCTCAAATGTCAATTGCACATACTAAAACATATAGGAGACTCCCTCTAAATCATTGCATCCGTGGAGTGCATGTGTGTGTGACAAAGTAAAACCGTGATGCATATGTCAAGATATATCACACAAGAATAAATATAAAGACATCACATCAAATATTTTCATTCTAGCATGCATAGTCCTTATGAAAATAAATATAACACATGTATGTCACACATAGCACTCATTACACATTTTCTCAAGTCCACAAGCCACTAATATAATATAAATAAAGATCATGTCTCAAGAGATACAAAGATAAAACATAAGTAAGCCTTATCTCTCACATGATACAATCTATTTTAAACTCAAGATATACATCAATGAAGCTCACAAACTACAGCCTACAGTACATATCTTCAGGTGCAAAGAAAAGCCAAAAGAGACAAATATCCTGAAGCTTTAATCAGTCTCTCTCCCCCTTTATCATCTATCACCATAAAGGTCCAACAATACCATACTAAGGACAAAGGGGCTGTAAGCTATCTCTGACAGCTGTGATCACTCATCATCATCTTCATCTCTACCAACATCCTCATCATCAGAGCGTGTAGCACCGACTGAACGAGAACCACCCGCACCAGACAGGTCATAGAAACTACCCATGAGGTCACTCCACCAGTCTGAAGCATACTCATCTGCTGCACTAGGACATGGTTGAGAGTGAGTAGACACATGAGCCTGTAGTGGTAAAGTGTTAGGGTGCTCTGGTGCCTGCTGCTACTGCTGCTGTTGCTATTGCTGAAGGAACTCAGCAAACTCTACGCCGTACCTGCCCTGCTGCTGTTCCTCAGTCTTAGGCTCACTAGCTACCTCATTTGATAGTGGAGACCTAGGATGATCAAGCTTAAGTCTAGAAGCAATCTGCTTCAAAGTTTGAGTATCCTTCCTCCTAGCCTCCATCTCTTTCTACTGATAGGTTCGTATGTCCTTGCACATCCCAAAGATAGCACTGAATATCTTACGAATAGGAGAAGGAGGATTGCAACGACGTGGAGAAGAACGTGAAGGAGCATGTGGTAGAGGAGAAGCTCATCCTGCTGCACCACCACCTATAGGTGCATCTGCCTCTAGTGCTACTGTTGCTCCTCCTAGTCCTACTAGAGGTATCCTAACCTCAGTCAAATCTACAATAATCTTTAGGGCCTTATGTACCTTGTCATACTCAAAGGTATGCTCTGTGACCTACTCAATCATGTGCATGATGTAGGGAGCAAAACCATAGCCCTTGAGGGGCCTCTCACCGACACTCTTGATCTCGCACCATATGAAATCAAAGACACTAAAAGGTCGTGCATCAGGTGTCATCCTATGGAGCAAGTTCTTAGAGTAATCTGCAATGTTTCCCTTATCTCCACCCTTGCAATCAATGGTCTTCCTAAACATCCTGTCTAGGTATCTGTAAGTAGGGTAAAGACCTAGAACCTTCCCCACTACTCCTCTCTCACCCCCTGGTGGGTACATGTAGGCAAGCTGCTCTAGAGGCAACACCAGCTCTGTGTGGATCCTATCTTTCTAAAGATCATCATCTGAGAAGCCAAGTAGAGCTACAAAAGCATCATAATCAACACTGTACCACTGGCCCTCAAGCATCCAGTGCATATGCCTCTCATCCTCCTCAACATACAGGGTGGTATAGAACTGAGATACCACCTCTATGTTCCAGTCATGCTAAAACTTCATAATCTCATAAACCCCTATATGCTCACAAATGGTAATAGCGTGATCAATGGAGGCCTTTTGCAAATCTCTGACGTACTACCAGTCAATCCACTAAGACCTAACAATCACTGGGTTCCTAGTGAGGATCACACTGGTGTAGAAGTCCATATGAAAGGCTATCTGAAATCGATGATCAAACTGAATCCTCGACAAGCCCCTTGGATCAATTCTTCTTTCATCTCTAGCCCTTCTGGTCATGCCTTTCCCTCGATAGTCAACTCTAGAAACATAAGAGGGTACACTAGGTGGATGTGGCTCAAGTAAACCATAGTGCATACCCTAACCTGGCTGGTGCCGAGATAGAGGTACTGCCTGTTCCTCCTCAATCTCTTGCTCATCATCTGAGCTGCCACAATCTGAACCTCTGTCAATGCTCTTCCTCTTTTTTGTATCGGGCTCCACTCTATACTCCTCTATATCTGTGTCAGAGGAAGAACTATTGTCTCCCTCTTTGTATTATGGAGCACCTCTAGTAGCCCTAGAGAGTTCTCTGCTGCTCCCCTACTCCTATTGACTATATCTGGGATGCATTTCCTATCTTGCCTTCTTGTATTTCTCTAAAGCTGGATCATGCCTATGCTTGGACCTAGGCTTCTGTCTTCCACCCATAGCTGTTGTTCGGTATCCAAATATTTACAAGGAATTTTAGATACATGCCCAAATGATAGCTTATTTTAGTTGATATATAGAAATAAGAATAATTGTCCCATGCTTTGTAATCACCTCAACCAAACTAGGTCAAAAGGTTCACAAAACATAATAGACAATTAAACCTAGTCCTAAGAATCAACCACTAAGAAGATTGAAACAAGGGAGCAAAATCTGCTCTGCTGTCCCTTCGGTATGCATACCAGATCGGTATGAGTGGACAACAACCCTAACCAGGGTCCTTGGCTCAATCTTCAACCAATCCAATCGAAACCCTAGGCATTGCTTCTAGATAGGTAATGTAGCTTCTCTACCAAAGGGATTTCAAAATCATGCCCTAACCGCTTAGATTGGATGAGGTCTAGGATTAGGGTACCTTGAGAGAGTGAATGAAGATATGTTTGGAAATCCAAGTCCCAGAGCCTTCGATCTTGATGCAAATCTCCTCCGATCCAATCTCCCTCTCTTCCTTTTCATGGTGGAAACTTGAAATCACCAATGAAGGTCGAGGACAGGTGGCTGGGTTGGCCAAAAAATGAAAAACCTAACTTGGCCGAAGGGGTACCGGTTGTGCCCTAAGCCACTGCCTCCACATCATCTCGGTCGCCGATTTTCGTTGAGCTGGAACCCTAACCCTAGCCAATTCAGTGGTTCCCCGCATGTCGCTTCTCATCTCTTCGGATCGCTAGTTTGTCAGGTAGCAAGCCCTTGATTCAATTTCGTACCTAATTGCTTGCTTTCTTAGGGTTTCGTATCTCTAGATGAATAATTAAGATTATCTATATATCATCTATTCTATTGTGCAGCGAGTCGGTGCCATTGAGGTCCAATTTGCTGTTATCTGTCGACCTAGGGCCAAGCTCGCGAGTACGGATCGAGGCCAAGCCTTGGAAGTGATAGTTGTTTCTTGTCAACAATAGTTTTTCCTTTTAGATCCAACCGATGGTTCGCGTCAAGAATGTTGGAGGTGGTCCCGGTGATGAGGATCTGAGACACCCACCTCGCTTGCCTACAGATCCAAAAGGCAAGGCGACAAAGAAACTTGCAACAAAGAAGCGGAAGTATCTAGATGCAAACATAGCTAGAGCAGTCGCAGTTGCAGCAGTAGCAGAGCGTGCAGAGGCAGGAGGTGCTAGGAGTGGAGTCTAGATCACAGATCAACTCTCTCCATCTACGAGGGCCGCACTAGAGTAGGTTGAGCGCCATCATGGTGGTCTAGCTGGGACTGTCATAGTTGCAGGATGGTGAGTTGTCTTGGATGAGAGTTAGCCTTAGGGGGGTCACAGCAGGAGCCACAGACAGCAGAGCATACTCAGGAGGGATAGCAAGTAGAGGAGATAGAGCAAGCACCTCAGCCATAGCTTCACCGCTCTGGTTGTACTCACGCTCCAGTCACACCGAGGGCAGATACACAGCGGAGGGGTTCTCGTCCACCACCCAGACCACAGGGTCCACCTCTAGTGACATATCTAGATCTGAGGGCTGCCACGACCAAGCAGGTGCAGTAGCTCAGATTTGTGGATTTTGAGTAGTGGTTTCCACCGAGGCGAGATGAGCGTGCATAAGAGGGCTTCTACACACCACTGTAGGAGGACTTCTACAATGCATATCTTAATAGTGGAGCTATTTTTAGATCTCAGAGGGTGTTCAACATAGAGTCTATTGTTGCAGCAGCTGGAGAGCACATTCGCCCCTACCTTTCTTACCTGTCAGGGCTGACAAATTTACTTGGACAGACAGGCTTATATGTTCCATCTTGGGTCCATCAGTTCTATGCTTCTCTCTAGATTGACCCACAACACAGATTTATACACTTTGCATTCAGTGGCAGAGATTACAGGCTGACAAGCACTAGGGTCAAAGAGATACTCAGGCTTTAGGAGTAGCTCGTTCGGCTACATGAGGTTTGCTATGGACAGACAGCGCCCCCAGACATCCTCATGGCAGGATGGTGCCCCTACTGATCTAGTCCGCCACTGCTTCATAGAGCCATTCGATGAGGGGTCTAGTAGGACACCCAGTGATCTTACTCCCACTGCTAGAGTGCTTGGTGCCATTATGAGGAGGACACTGCTTCCAAGGATGGGGTATCATGAGGGCTTGACTCGCATATAGTTGTGGCTACTGAACTGTCTGATGCAGCAGATAGTGTTTGATATTTGGGATCTCCTTCTATCAAAGATGGAGGATACTATTGCTGAGGGGTTTAGAGGTCACCGACAGTTGCCCTATGTCCACTGGATCATATTTCTTATTCATAGGGCAGTTACTATGAGGCCACCTAAGATGCTAGCTGAGTACATTAGTGCTACTATAGAGTTTCTTGCATATAACCTGACTCAGATGATCCATTATAGTACACCGAGTGCACCTAGCCAGCCGCGTCATCATCTAGAGGTGCTAGAGACTGCAGCCTAGCAGGATGATACTATTAGGGGCATAGTAGCTATTGAGGAGGAGCAGTTAGATGCTCAGTAGGAGGGGATGGTGAAAGGTCCTAATATGGCTAGAGGGGGGTGAATAGCCTATTTAAAAATCTACAAATCAACTAGAGCAATTTGATTAGTATGACAAATAGCGTAATATAAACTTGCTCTAGCTCTACAAGGGTTGCAAGCCACCTATCCAACAATTTTAGTTGCAATGAATACTTAGGCACACAAACTTGCTAAGTAATTACTCACTAAGAGCTCTCAACCTTGCTACTCTAAAGAGCTCAACTAGATGAATGTAAATAATAAAGCAAGCTCTCAATTCTAATTACACTAAAGAGCTTGTATCAACTAGTTTGCAAGAATGTAAATGAGTGAGTAGAGTGATTATACCGACGTGTAGGGGATGAACCAATCACAAGATGAATATATAGCCAATCACCGGGAGAATGCCAAAGAAGAGAGACAATCGATTTTCTCCCGAGGTTCACGTGCTTGCCAACACGCTACGTCCCCGTTGTGTCGACCAACACTTGGTGGTTCGGCGGCTAAGAGGTGTTTCACAAACCTCGTCCACACGATTGGTCACCGTAAGAACCGACCCACAAGTGAGGTAACTCAATGACACGAGCAATTTACTAGAGTTACCTTTCGGCACTCCGCCGGGGAAGGTACAACTCCCCTTACAATCACCGGAGACGGCCACGAACAATCACCAACTCGTGCCAATCCTCCACCGCTGCTCCAACCGTCTAGGTGGTGGCAACCACCAAGAGAAACAAGCGAAATCCACAGCGCAACACGAATACCAAGTGCCTCTAGATGCAATCACTCAAGCAATGCACTTGGATTCTCTCCCAATCTCACAATGATGATGGATCAATAATGGAGATGAGTGGGAGGGCTTTGGCTAAGCTCACAAGGTTGTTATGTTAATGAAAATGTGCAAGAGTTCTCCTTTGAGCCGGCCATGGGGCTATAAATAGAGCCCCCATCAAATAGAGCCGTTATACCCCTTCACTGGGCAAAACGTGCTCTGACCGGACGCTCCGGTCATACTGACCGGACGCTGGCCCTCAGCGTCCGGTCACCCGATGGACGCCATGCGTCACCAGCTTCAGACGCTGTTCGTCAGATTTCAACGGCTACAAAGCTGACCGGACGCTCCGGTCAAAACTGACCGGACGCTGAAGCCCCAGTGTCCGATCGTTTCCAGTAAGCTCTCCGAGGCATGTTTTTTCGACCGGACGCGTCCGGTCCACCTTGACCGGACGCAGACCAGTGTTCGGTGCTCAACCCTAGCGACTGTGCCGTCTGACAGCTTGACCGGACGCAGCCCTTCAGCGTCCGGTCGCTGAGTGACCCAGCGTCCGGTCAGTAGACCGACGCCAGCATCATTTCGACCAACTCCATTTCAACTCTAACTTCTTCACCCTTGCTCAAATGTGCCAACCACCAAGAATTTTGCATCCGGCGCAATAGAAAATAGACATTTCATTTTCCCGAAAGCGCCGAATCCCGCCGATGCATATGCAATGAGTTAGAGCATCTAGTGGCACTTTGATAACCGCATTCCGATACGAGTTTCACTCCTCTTAATAGTACGACTATCTATCCTAAATATGATCACACTCACTAAGTGTCTTGATCACTAAAACAAAATGGCTCCTACATTTTATACCTTTGCCTTGAGCCTTTTGTTTTTCTCTTTCTTCTTCTCCAAGTTCAAGCATTTGATCATCACCATGCTATCACCATTGTCATGATCTTCGTCATTGCTTCATCACTTGGAGTAGTGCTACCTATCTCATAATCACTTTGATAAACTAGGTTAGCACTTAGGGTTTCATCAATTAACCAAAACCAAACTAGAGCTTTCAGATGGTCGAGAGCGACCCCAGTGATAGCTCAGATGAGGACTACCACGATATTCCATCGATGCCTCCACGACGATATGATCATGAGACTGGTAGCTCTAGTTTAGCTCCACCTACACCGCAGACTGACCCCGCTCTACTTGCCATACTTGAGCGGATGAGGCAGGATCAGGCTCGCCAGGCTTAGGAGACCGTCGCTACTTTTGCACAGTTCTAGGCTCGATAGGATGAGTTTTAGCGGCAGCAGCAGGCCATATAGCAGCAACAGTAGGCCATGCATTAGCAACAGCTCCTCATGCAGCAGCAGCTCCTTGGATTTATGCAGCATGTAGTGACAGCTATTGGGGTTCCACCACCATAGCCTTCACCCCAGCTTGGTCAACCTGCCACCACTTCTATGACTCTAGCGTTACAGCCTAGTGGGCTTTAGAGTCAGGGACATCCACCAGCATAGTTTGCTTCACCTATAGAGCAGGTGTCCTAGTGGTTTGCTTCACCTATGTTAGCCCCATAGTTCACACATCTCCAGACGAGTTTCACACCGGCTCAGACTTCCTCGCTACTAGTTCCAGATACTTCAGTCTCTAGGAGTCTTGGAGTGACTTTCAGTGAGTTGATAGGGTAGCCTACTCTATCATATTTGCATGTCCCATGTCCTTCTATAGTTGCACCTATTACTGGGACTACAGAGATGCTCCCTTCCTCAGTGGCATCATCAGAGCCGGCAGCTCTAGTCATACCTGCACAGTCTATAGCAGCTCTAGTTGTCGATCTAACCCAAACCGCTTCAGCATTACTTCCAGCTACAGAGGGTTAGACCACTTAGAGCTTTGGTTTAGATGATGACGGCACTCAGTTCCAGCTTGCTCCTCGTATCTCAGTGCCCGACTCATCCGCTGTAGCCCCACCGACCGACCCTTAGGTTTTGGTGTTTGATGCCAAAGGGGGAGAGGAATCGAGTATGTTAGTCTTAGGGGGAGTGACATATCTAGGGGGAGCTTAGTTTACTTAGACTATCTATTACATTTGGAGTTTTATGTGTGATACACTTTTATGGATTTGTGTGTTTACCTTTATGCATCAAACTATATTTATGTGATAGTGATATCTACGTAATCGTTATATATGATATGTGTGCTCTCTACTTTGAATTATTTATATATCATATCACTTGTGCTATGCTCATTTGCTTTGCTTTCGTATTTTACTCCGATGCAAATGAGCTTTATTACTTATACTCATGCTTATTTCATATCTTTTGAGTACATCATGTAGGCTTGGGTCATATAAGCTTGCCTAACTCTCTTGTTCTTATTATCAAAAGCTTATATGAACCAAGCATGTCAAAAACCTCAACTCTTTCATATACTCAAGGTAGTATTGTCATCAATCACAAAAAATGGGGAGATTGAAAGCATCTAGACCCCTAGTTGGGTTTTAGTGATTAATGACAATACGTGATTACTATGACTAATGTGTGTTTTGTAGAGGCAATTAAGTTAGATCATGGTAATGGAGATCGATTGAGTTATCATGGTTGTCATACCCCTCGATGGAAATTGTTTCGGTTTTCAAAGGATGGATGACAAGGTTAAGGATGGACTAGTTCTAAGTGTCGTTTGGTATTGAACAGACACTTAGAGTAGTTTAGGACTTTGTTTTTTTTTCTTTGGCCATACTATTAAGGGGGGTATGAACGGGTAGCTTGACCTAGGTGAGTCTAGTGGGTTAGGTGTGGTGCACACTTGCTAAACCTAGCACTAGGTAGCTCCTAAAAAGCCCTTAGATCCATTAGAGCAAACTTCATTCATGTATGATTGAAAGTTGGAAGTGAATGGAGGGTCAAATGCTAACCGGACGCTGGCTTCGGTGTGACCGGACGCTGGCGCAGAGTCCAGTCAGTTCATTTGATCAAAGTGAAGTCGTCTGGAAGTGACCAGACACTGAGAGGTGAAGTGACCGAACATTGAGGGCCAACGTCCGGTCGACTCCAGTAAGGTTCTAGAGAGGGAGCGTCCGGTCACACTATAAACACTGGAGTTCAGGGTGAACTAACCGGCGCGTCCGGTCAACATGACCGGAGTGTCTGGTCACCCCATAGAGGCACATAATGGTTCATTTTTCAGCCCATGTTATAAATAGTTTCTCCATTCATGTGTGGGGGTACTTTTGCTCATTTCAACAGCTGAGAAACACCTTGGAGAGTGCCAAGAAGAGTAAGGTCCTAGTGAGGTGATTGAGATTTGAGAATCTCAAAGAGAGCCCTCATTAGTGAGATCAAGAGTAGCAAAGTGTGCATCCACCCTTCTCATTAGGCTTGTCATGGTCAAGTGAGAGTTCGTGCTTGTTATTCTTGGTGATCGCCATCACCTAGACGGCTTGGCGATGATTGGAGAGCTTGGTGATCATCTAGCGGAGCTTGTAGATGACCCAACTCAAGTTGTGAGTGGTTGTGGGTGATTCACCACGATGGGGTGTTGAAGAATCAACCCATAGAGAGCACTTGATCCTTACACGGATCAAGGGGGAGCTACACCCTTGTGCGGGTCCTCCAACGAGGACTAGTGGGGAGTGGTGACTCTCTGATACCTTGGCAAAACATCACCGCGTTCCTCCTTTTCTCTTTACTTTGAGTATTTACTTTGAGCAATTCAATTCTTGTCATTTACATTCCTAGAATTGCCATGCTAGAGTAGGATTGGAACTTAGGGTGCTAAACTTTTGTGCGTTAGACCAATAGAAACACTTTCTAGGCACAAGGGGTTAATTGGGCTAACCATAGAGTTTAATTATTGCAAAGAAATTTAGAATTAGCCCAATTCACCCCCCCTCTTGGGCATCTTGATCCTTTCAATTGGTATTAGAGCTAGGTGCTCATGTATTTAGGCTTAACCGCCTAGAGAATGATGTCTCATGGGGATGAACCTCCTCCTATCTTTGAGGAGGATGATTTTCCATATTGGAAAATTTGCATGGAGGCGTACTTAGAAGCTCTAGATGTTGGAATACTTAGAGCCGCCTCACAAGGCTTCCCAAAACCTCAGGATGCTACTAACCTATAAGGCGATGAGGTGAATTACAAGAAATGGAATGCAAAGGCTCAAAACACCATATTTAGAGGCCTTTGTAAACATGTGTTCAACCGGGTGAGGAACCACAAAGATGCCCATGCACTATGGTCAGATGTTTGTGCGCTCCATGAGGGAACAAAGAGTGAGCGTGAGGAACGTTATCATCTTGTCATGAAAAAGCTTAACTCTTTTGAAATGCTTCCTAAAGAATGTGCTAATAAAATGTATTCACATTTGAATGTTCTTGTAGAGGAAGTCAATGGGCTTGGACTAACTCAAATGCAACCATTCAATATTGTAAGAAAGATCTTGAGTGTCCTCCCCATTGACAAATATGGGCACATTGTGACCGTGCTTTATCAAGGTGATCTTTCCACCGCCACACCGACATAAATCTTAGGAAAGATCAATGCTCATGAGATGTACATGCACATCACACCTTAAGATAGCTCATCCTCTAACAAGAAGAAAGAAAAGGACTTAGCATTCAAAGCTAGTCAAGAGAAGGGCAAAGCAAGGCTTGAGTATGAGAGCTCAAGTGATGATGAAGTTGATGATGCAAGCCTTGCTCTCATGATGAGAAAAACCGCCAAGATGCTAAAGAAGCTCAACAAGAGTGGCATCAAGTTTGATGGCAAGAAGAAGAAGTTCTTCACTAGCTCTAGAAGGAAGCCAAAGCCAATCTCCGAGATGGATTGCTACAATTGTAGAGAACTTGGTCATCTAGCTCACCAATGCACAAAGCCCAAGAAAGACAAGTTTAAGAACAAGAACAAGGGCAAGAAAGATGACTCAAGTGATGAAGATGAGAAGAAGAAAGACAAGCCATACAAGAAGAGAGATGGCAAGAAGAAGAACTTCCATAAGAAGAAGAAGAGTGGAAAGGCATACATCATCAATGATTGGCTCACGGACATTGATTCATCTAGTGGCTCATCCGATGATGATAGTGATAGTGAGAAGGTGGCCACCATTGTTATTAACTCTTCATCATCTTCACCGCCACTATCGCCATCATACTCTACACACCTATGCCTTATGGCCAAGGGTGAACACAAGGTATCAAATGATGATGAGAGTAGTGGTGATGAACATGCTAGTAATGATGATAGCGATAATGATGATGATGAATATGAATCACCTTCTTATGATAATCTTGTTAAATTGCTAAATAAATACTCCAAGATCATTATAAAGACTAGAGCTAAGAATGATAAGCTAGAAGCTAAAAATGATTATCTTTTAGCTAAATGTGATATAGCCGAAAAGGCTAGTGTTGAGCTTAGAGAAGCAAATGAAGCTATGTCATCCAAACTCAAGGAGCTCAAATCTTCTAAGAAAGAGCTTAAAGATAATCATGATAAACTTGAGAGGATGCATAAAGAGCTCATCACTAGCCATAATATGCTAAAAGATGAATATACTACTCTTAAGATTAATCATGATAATCTTGTTATAGCTCAAGAATATTTATTCAATGAGCCACATGATGCTACTAACAATGTTGTTAAGATTGATATAGCTACATCATGTGATGATTTGATTATTGAGAGCATTGAGCAAAGTTCTAGTAGCAAGGGCAAGCAAGTGGTTGAGGCTGATGATTATGATGAGTTTGTCAAGCTCAAGAATGACAATGAAAGGCTCAAGAAAGATCTTGAAGAGATCAAAAGTCACAATACCATTATGCTAGAAACTCTTGATCATGATGGTGAGTTGATGCTTGAGAATGAGAAGCTCAAAGAAGAAAACAAAAAGCTCAAGGAAGAGAAAAACAATGATGCTCTTAAGGAAGAGAACAAGAAGCTCAAGTTAGAGAAAGAGCATCTCAAGATTGGATTGAGCAAGTTCACTAGAAGCAAGTATCTTCAAAGTGAGCTACTAATGAACACCGTCATAAAGATGGATAGAAGTGGCATTGGGTACATGGCAAACAAAGAGAAGAAGGCTCAAGCTCAACAACAACAAAAGCCAAAGCCAAAAAAGTGTTTTGAGTGTGGACAAGAAGGCCACTTTGCTCATGAGTGCCAAACTCCACCACCACAACCCTTGCCCAAGCATGCTAGACCTTTTGCCTTCAATGCTCACTACATGCTTAGAAATGATTCTAGAGGAAAGATGAAAGTCATGTTCTTAGGACCTCCCAACAAGAATAGGCCTAAGAAGATTTGGGTTGCTAAGTCACTTGTTGAGAAGGTGAAGGGCCCTCAACAAGTTTGGGTTCCTAAAGCTTGATCTCTTATGTGTAGGTGAACTACAAGACCGATGGAAGTCATTGGGTTATTGATAGTGGTTCCACACAACATATGACCGATGATCCTTGTATGTTCACCTCACTAGATGAAGAAGTAGATAGACAAGAAAGAATCATATTTGGAGATAATTCAAAGGGCAAGGTTAAAGAATTGGGCAAAGTGGCAATATCAAATGATCATTCTATCTCAAATGTGCTATATGTTGCTTCATTGAGCTTCAACTTGCTATCCGTTGGATAATTGTGTGATCTTGGCTTCTAATGCTTGTTCACCGAGAAGGAAGTTGTTGTATCTAAGATAGATGATGATCAAGTGATATTCAAAGGATTTAGATACAACAACCTATATCTAGTGGACTTCACCTCCGAAGATACAAATTTGAAGACTTACCTATTTACCAAAACAACACTTAGGTGGCTATGGCATAAAAGACTTGCTCATGTTGGGACGAGCTCACTCAAGAAGCTAATGAAGAATGACTTGGTGAGAGAGTTAAAGGATGTGAAGTTTGAGAAGGACAAGCTTTGTAGTGCATGTCAAGCCGGCAAGCAAGTTGAAAATACTCATCCAACTAAAGCTTTCATGTCAACCACAAGAGTGCTAGAACTCCTTCTTATGGACCTATTTGGGCCAACAACATACAAGAGTTTGGAAGGAAATCTTTATTGTCTTGTGATTGTTGATGACTATTCAATATATACATGGGTATTCTTCCTTCATGACAAATCCGAAGTTGCATCTTGCTTCAAGAAGTTTGCCAAGAGAGCACAAAATGAGTTTAAAGTGAAGCTCAAGAAGATAAGAAGTGACAATGGGAAGGAATTTGACTGCACAAACATAGAAGCATATTGTGATGAAGTTGGGATCAAGCATGAGATTTCCGCAACATATACTCCTCAACAAAATGGTATAATTGAGAGAAAGAATCGGACATTGATCACTCTTGCAAGAACAATGCTAGATGAGTACAACACTCCCAAAGCTCTATGGACGGAAGCTATCAACACCGCATGCTATGCATCCAACTACCTATTCCTTCAAAAGTTTCTTGGCAAGACACCTTATGAGTTGCTTAATGGGAAGAAGCCAGACGTCTCTTTCTTTAGGGTGTTTGGTTGCAAATGCTACATCTACAAGAAGCTACAATACCTAGGGATGTTTCAAAGACATTGTGATATTGGTTTTCTTGTTGGTTACTCATTAAAGTCCAAAGTATATAGAGTATTTAATCATGCCACTGGCTTAGTTGAAGAAACATATGATATGAAATTTGATGAATCTAACGGCTCCCAAGGAGCACATGAGATTTTTGATGATGTAGGTGATGAACCATTGAGAGAGGCTATGAAGAACATTCTGGTTGGAGACATCAAGCCTAAAGATGAAGAAGATGATGTACAAGTGATTGATCCACCTTCTTCATCAAGTATGCCACAAGATGATGATAAAGATAGGAGAGTAGAAAATAAAGACACCCATGTCTCCCATGATCAAATGGTGGTACAAGCACAAGATGTTGATGCTCCACAACCTCCTCTCAAGTGGTCAATAGAAGAAATACACCTCTACTACAAGATCTCATCATAGGGAGTCCATCAAAGGGTGTAATGACTCGCTCACAAAAACTTGCTTCATTTATTGCTCATCACTTTTTTGTCTCTTACTATGAGCCTACCAAGGTAGAAGAAGCTTTTCAAGATCCGGATTGGATAAATGCCATGCATGAAGAGTTGAACAACTTCACCTGCAATGAAGTTTGGACTCTTGAAGAGCGGCCAAAAGGAGCAAGAGTCATTGGAACAAAGTGGGTGTTCTACAACAAGCAAGATGATCAAGGCGTAGTTGTGAGGAACAAGGCAAGACTAGTTGCAAAGGGGTTCTCTCAAGTTAAAGGATTGAATTTTGGAGAGACCTTTGCACCGGTTGCAAGACTAGAAGCCATTCGTATCCTCCTTACATATGCATCACATCATGAAATGAAACTATATCAAATAGATGTGAAAAGTGTATTTTAAATGGCTTTATTAATGAATTAGTCTATGTTGATCAACCTCCCAGGTTTAAAGACTCTAGATATCCTAATCATGTTTATAGGTTGTCCAACGCATTATATGGGTTTAAGCAAGCCCCAAGAGCTTGGTATGAGCGCCCTCGAGACTTCCTCATTGAGAAGGGCTTCACCATCGGGAAGGTCGACACCACACTATTCACCAAGAAGCTTGATGGGCACATCTTTATTTGTCAAGTGTATGTTGATGATATCATCTTTGGATCATCAAATGAAGATTCTTGCAAAGAGTTTGGTGAATTGATGTCAAAGGAGTTCGAGATGTCAATGATTGGAGACCTTACATTCTTTCTTAGTTTTTAAGTCAAACAAATGAGAGAAGGGATCTTCATCTCTCAAGAGAAATATACAAATGATCTTCTCAAGAGATTCAAGATGGATGAATGTAAGCCAATCAAGACACCAATGCCAACTAATGGACATCTCGACCTAGATGAGGGAGGTAACACGGTTGATCAAACTATCTACCGCTCTATGATTGGTAGCTTGTTATATTTAACCGCATCTAGGCCCGACATCATGTTTAGTGTGTGTAGTCAATCCTAAGTAAACTCATTTAATTGCCATAAAAAAGAATCCTTAGGTACATTAAGCACACACCAAGCATTGGCCTTTGGTATTCCAAAGGAGCTAGATTTGAATTAATTGGCTATTCCGATTCGGATTATGCCGGGTGCAAAGTTGATAGAAAAAATATATCCGGAGGGTGCCATTTGCTTGGTAGATCACTTGTCTCTTGGTCCTCCAAAAAGCAAAATAGTGTGGCTTTGTCCACCGTCGAAGCGGAATACATTGCTGCGGGTACTTGTTGTGCATAAATTCTTTATATGAAACAAACTTTGCTAGACTATGGTGTAGTTCTAGATAAAGTACCTCTTTTGTGCAACAATAAAAGTGCGGTAAATCTTGCAAATAATCTGGTTCAACACTCTCGCACCAAGCACATAGATATCTGTCATCACTTTCTTAGAGATCATGTTGCTAAAAATGATATATCATTAGAAGGTGTAAGGACCGAGGATGAATTGGTGGATATCTTTACTAAACCGCTTGATGAGGGGACTTTTTATAGATTGCGGAATGAGCTTAATGTTCTTGATTTTAGCAACTTTACTAAAAGATGAGCTTGTGTTGTCCCTTGCATTGTATTGTAAATATATAACATGTTTAATCTTTGGTAATGCTTATAGGGCTTGTCTAACATGGTTAAGATAACCGCCATAAAGCGTGTGAATAAGCTTAACCTTGGATCAAACTTGACAAGCAACTAGATTTACTTTCAAGTATTGCATTGCATATGCATGAATGTTGTTTTATTGTTTATCTTTAATTGCCCTCTTATTGCCTATTTCATAAAAAGAATAATAGCCTAAGGCAAAATATTTTTGAAAACATGAGAGCTTGAGAGAGGTAACTCACATCAGTCCTAATTGGTGTTTATTTGGATCTTATTGGAGTTGGGACTTGATTGGGAACAGGCAGCACGAAGGACATTGAAGATTCGCTGGAAAAGGAGTGACTGGACGCTGCACCAGACTCTGATGTCTAGCGTCTAGTCAGTTCACAGGAGGTGAACCTGCTGTAAAGGAGTGACCAGACGCTAAAACAGTGTTCTCCCAGTGTCCGATTAGATGGTGGCTCTACGTCCGGTCGATCGAAGATGAAGGAGACAGCTTGCGCCAGACTCTGGCTGCGTCCGGTCGGTATCCACTGGATGTGTCCGGTCGCAATTCTAGGGGATTTGGACCTCTCTGGAATCGACCGAACGCTCGGTGGCAGCATCCGGTCGATGCCACCGGAGCGTCTGATCAGTTGAAAACGTGCTGGATTAAATCTCTTTTCTCTGTTTCCTTTCCGATCACATTGGAGGCCACTATTTAATCATAGCTCCATTTGACCTAAGGCTGCCACCGCCCTACTCCTATGCCCTAGCAGCCACAGTGCCGCCGCAAGTCACCACTCGCACCGCTCGCGTCTCCGCGCCCATGTTGCCACCACCACCGTACCACGCTGCGTCGTGCCCAAGCTGCCACCGCGACCGCCGCGCCAGCCTCCCCATGTCTCCTCCACTAGAGCCACCGCGCCTTGCCCACGCTGCACCAGAGCCACCCTACCTACGCCGCTGCGCCCATGCCATGCCAGCACGTCGCCGAGCTCCCACTATAGCCGCGCCGCCTTGCCAGAGCTGCCACCGTGCCCTAGCGCCAGCACCTTCCACACCGCACCATGTTGCACCACCCATGCCCCTGCCCTAGCCGCTGAGCTCGTGCCCTAAGCCACTGCCTCCGCATCATCTCGGTCGCCAATTTTCATTGAGCTGGAACCCTAACCCTAGCCGATTCAGTGGTTCCCCGCATGTCGCTTCTCATCTCTTCGGATCGCTAGTTTGTCAGGTAGCAAGTCCTCGATTCAATTTCGTACCTAATTGCTTGCTTTCTTAGGGTTTCATATCTCTAGATGAATAATTAAGATTATCTATATATTATCTATTCTATCATGCAGCGAGTCGGTGCCATTGAGGTCCAATTTGCTGTTGTCTGTCGACCCGGGGCCAAGCTCATGAGTACGGATCGAGGCCAAGCCTCGGAAGTGATAGTTGTTTCTTGTCAACGACAGTTTTTCTTTTCAGATCCAACCGATGGTTCGTGTCAAAAATGTTGGAGGTGGTCCTGGTGATGAGGATCCGAGACACCCGCCTCGCTTGCCTATAGATCCAAAAGGCAAGGCGATGAAGAAACTTGCAACAAAGAAGCGGAAGTATCCAGATGCAGACACAACTAGAGCAGTCGCAGTTGCAGTAGTAGCAGAGCATGTAGAGGCAGGAGGTGCTAGGAGTGGAGTCCAGATCACAAATCAACTCTCTCCATCTACGAGGACCGCACTAGAGCAAGTTGAGCGCCGTCATGGTGGTCCAGCTGGGACTGTCATAGTTGCGGGACGGCGAGTTGTCTTGGATGAGAGTCAGCCTCAGGGGGGTCACGGCAGGAGCCACAGGCAGCAGAGCATACTCAGGAGGGATAGCATGTAGAGGAGATAGAGCAAGCACCTCAGCCATAGCTTCGCCGCTTTGGTCGTACTCGCGCTCGAGTCACACCGAGGGCAGATACACAGCGGAGGGGTTCTCATCCACCGCCCAGACCACAGGGTCCACCTCTAGTGACATATCTAGATCTGAGGGCCGCCATGACCAAGCAGGTGCAGTAGCTCAGATTTGTGGATTTTGAGTAGTGGTTTCCACCGAGGTGAGATGAGCGTGCATAAGAGGGCTTCTACACACCACTGTAGGAGGACTTCTACAATGCATATCTTAACAATGGAGCTATTTTCATATCTCAGAGGGTGTTCAACATAGAGTCTATTGTTGCAGCAGCTGGAGAGCACATTTGCCCCTACCTTTCTTACCTACCAGGGCTAACAGATTTACTTAGATGGACAGGCTTATATGTTCCATCTTGGGTCCATCAGTTCTATGTTTCTCTCTAGATTAACCCGCAATATAGATTTATACACTTTGCATTCAGTGGCAGAGATTATAGGCCGACGAGCACTAGGGTCATAGAGATACTCAGGCTTCAGGAGTAGCTCATTCGGCTACATGAGGTTTGCTATGGACAGACAGCGCCCCCTAGATGTCCTCATGGCAGGATGGTGCCCCTACTGATCTAGTCCACCACTGCTTCATAGAGCCATTCGACGAGGGGTCTAGCAGGACACCCAGTGATCTTACTCCCACTGCTAGAGTGCTTGGTGCCATTATGAGGAGGACACTACTTCCGAGGATGGGGTATCACGAGGGCTTGACTCACATATAGTTGTGGCTACTGAACTATCTTGCATATAACCTGACTCAGATGATCCATCATAGTACATCGAGTGCACCTAGCCAACTGCGTCGTCGTCCAGAGGTGCCAGAGACTGTAGCCCAGCAGGATGATACTATTAGGGGCATAGCAGCTATTGAGGAGGAGCAGTTAGATGCTTAGTAGGAGGGGATGGTCGAGAGCGACCCCAGTGATAGCTTAGATGAGGACTACCATGATATTCCATAGATGCCTCCACGATGACATGATCATGAGGCTGGTAGCTCTAGTTTAGCTCCACCTACACTGCAGACTGACCCTGCTCTACTTGCCATACTTGAGCGAATGAGGCAGGATCAGGCTCGCTAGGCTCAGGAGACCGTCGCTACTTTTGCACAGTTCTAGGCTCAATAGGATGAGTTTTAACGGTAGCAGCAGGCCATACAGCAGCAATAGTAGGCCATGCATCAGCAATAGCTCCTCATGCAGCAGTAGCTCCTTGGATTTATGCAGCATGTAGTGATAGCTATTGGGGTTCCACCGCCATAGCCTTCACCCTAGCTTGGTCAACCTGCCACCACTTCTATGACTCTAGCGTTACAGCCTAGTGGGCTTCAGAGTTAGGGACATCCACCAGCATAGTTTGCTTCACCTACAGAGCAGGTGTCCTAGTGGTTTGCTTCGCCCATGTTAGCCCCACAGTTCACACCTCTCCAGATGGGTTTCACACTGGCTCAGACTTCCTCGCTACTAGTGCTAGATACTTTAGTCTCTAGGAGTCTTGGAGTGACTTTTAGTGAGTTGATAGAGCAGCCTACTCTGTCATATTTGCATATCCCATGTCCTTCTATAGTTGCACCTATTACTGGGACTATAGAGATGCTCCCTTCCTTAGTGGCATCATCAGAGTCGACAGCTCTAGTCATACCTGCATAGTCTATAGCAGCTCCAGTTGTCGATCCAACCCAGACTGCTTCAGCATTGCTTCCAGCTACAGAGGGTCAGACCACTCAGAGCTTTGGTTCAGATGATGATGGCACTCAGTTCTAGCTTGCTCCTCATATCTCAGTGCCTGACTCGTCCGTTGTAGCCCCACCGACCGACCCTTAGGTTTTAGTGTTTGACGCCAAAGGAGGAGAGGAATCGAGTATGTTAGTCTTAGGGGGAGTGACATATCTAGGGGGAGCTTAGTTTACTTAGACTATCTATTACATTTGGAGTTTTATGTGTGATACACTTTTATGCATTTGTGTGTTTACCTTTATGCATCAAACTATATTTACGTAATCGTTATATATGACATGTGTGCTCTCTACTTTGAATTATTTATATGTCATATCACTTGTGCTATGCTCATTTGCTTTGCTTCCGCATTTTACTCCGATGCAAATGAGCTTTATTACTTGTACTCATGCTTATTTCATATCTTTTGAGTACATCATGTAGTCTTGGGTCATATTAGCTTGCCTAACTCTCTTGTTCTTATTATCAAAAGCTTATATGAACCAAGCATGTCAAAAACCTCAACTCTTTCATATACTCGAGGTAGTATTGTCATCAATCACCAAAAAGAGGGAGATTGAAAGCATCTAGACCCCTAGTTGGGTTTCGGTGATTAATGACAATACGTGATTACTATGACTAACATGTGTTTTTAGAGATAATTAAGTTAGATTATGGTAATGGAGATCGATTGAGCTATCATGGTGGTCATGCCCCTCGATGGAAATCGTTTCGGTTTTCAAAGGATGGACGATAAGGTTAAGGATGGACTAGTTCTAAGTATCGTTTGGTGTTGAAGAGACACTTAGAGTAGTTTAGGACTTTGTTTTTCCTTTGGCCGTACTATTAAGGGGGGGTATGGACGGGTAGCTTGACCTAGGTGAGTCTAGTGGGTTAGGTGTGGTGCACACTTGCTAAACTCAGCACTAGGTAGCTCCTAAAAGCCCTTAGATCTATTGGAGTAAACTTCATTCACGTATGATCGAAAGCTGGAAGTGAATGGAGGGTCAAATGCTGACCGGACGCTGGCTTCGGTGTGACCAGACGCTGGCGTAGAGTCTGGTCAGTTCATTTGATCAAAGTGAAGTCATCTGGAAGTAACCGGACGCTGAGTGGTGAAGTGACCGGACGCTGAGGGCCAGCATCCAGTCGACTCCAGTAAGATTCTAGAGAGGGAAAATCACGACCGAACGTGTCCGGTCACACTGTAAACATTGGAGTTTGGGGTGAACTGACCGACGCATCCGGTCAACATGACTGAAGCGTCCGGTCACCCCTCAGAGGCACATAATGGTTCATTTTTTAGCTCATGTTATAAATACTTCCTCCATTCATGTGTGGGGTACTTTTGCTCTTTTCAACAGCTGAGAAATACCTTGGAGAGTGCCAAGAAGAGCAAAGTTCTAGTGAGGTGATTGAGATTTGAGAATCCCAAAGAGAGCCCTCATTAGTGAGATCAAGAGTAGCAAAGTATGCATCCACCCTTCTCATTAGGCTTGTCATGGTCAAGTGAGAGTTTGTGCTTGTTACTCTTGGTGATCGCCATCACCTAGACAGCTTGGTGGTGATTGGAGAGCTTGGTGATCATCCGGCGGAGCTTGTGGATGACCCAACTCAAGTTATGAGCGGTTGTGGGTGATTCACCGTGACGGAGTGTCAAAGAATCAACCCATAGAGAGCACTTGATCCTTGAGCGGATCATGGGGGAGCTACACCCTTGCGTGGGTGCTCCAACGAGGACTAGTGGGGAGTGACGACTCTCCGATACCTCGGTAAAACATCGCCGCGTTCCTTCTTCTCTCTTTACTTTGAGCATTTACTTTGAGCAATTCAATTCTTGTCATTTACATTCCTAGAATTTCTATGCTAGAGTAGGATTGGAACTTAGGGTGCTAAACTTTTATACGTTAGATCAATAAAAACACTTTCTAGGCACAATGAGTTAATTGGGCTAACCTTAGAGTTTAATTATTGCAAAGAAATTTAATTATTGCAAAGAAATTTAGAATTAGCCCAATTCACCCCCCCTCTCTTAGGCATCTTGATCCTTTCAGTATTTATTTTATGTCCTGCATCTCAATAAATAAATTGCTCCACTAGAGAGCCATTAAAGCATCATATGGCAAAATAAAATACTTTTCAATTAGCCACTTTCAATATTTTACAAATATGCCTATTTGTGAACTATTGAACACAAAACGAGCAAGGTGGCTATCCTATAAGGTTTAGGTACTTGTTACCAATGGTGAGGATGAAATATATGATATATTCATTGAATTATCTTCGGGTCAACCATATAAGAGATTATGATAAAAATTAGTTGATAGATTGAGTGAATATTATTAAATTGCTTGCTCAACCACCCTGAAGCCTTCATCTCATCACCAAGTACCTACATCATTAACCTAAGCACACTTTGGTACCCAACTCTTGTTGGGTCCTTTTCGGTTAGTCAACAAGTGCTTAGGCACCCAAATGGCTTTAGCACTAGTTTGTGGTGAACACATCACCTTGCTTGTGCTAACTCCATTTGTGGTCTTCCTAAGCTTATCATTATAAACAAATGTGTTTGGCTTAGGAGCGTTACCATTTGGGCATTCATAGCTTAGATGCCCCTTTCTTCTATAAGCATAGCATATGCGACCTTTGTTTGCTCTATGCTTGTTTTGCTTGTATGGACATCTATCAACCTTGTGGCCCATCTCATTGCATCCATAGCATCTTCTTGTTGCAACTTGGACTTCCTTTCTTGCCTCTTTGTACATTGGGCATTTCTGGGTAGGATGCCCCAATTTCTTGCTCATGAGACAAGCGCTTTGTCCATCACTTTTCTTTTGGTTGGCCAACTCGTTTGATGCCTTTTGTTCGGCCACTTCACACTTATCGGACCAACTCTTATGTGGACACATTGCCCACTCATGTCCATATAATCCACAACCATAGTATAACCTTTTTCCATGTTTTTTGCTCTTGGTTGTGTTGGCCTTACTTGAAATATGATTCTTTTGTTGGGCTTTGGAGGAAGCAATGTTTGAACCCTTCTCAAGCTTCTTCACCATGTTATCACGATTATCTTGAGAAGGTTGTGCTTTCTCCCTACTCTTCAACTAAATCATATCTTTCTTTAACCTTTTCACCTCTTCTTTGAGCTCTATGTTTTCTATAAGATTTAGCTCAATAGAAGATTGGCTTGCTTAAGGAGCACACTCATTAATACAAAAAATGTTTAATTGGGATGGTATACTAGTGAGTGAATGTGTGAGAGGTTGAGAAAAGTTTACCAATGTGATCACAACCTCATGAGCTACCTCAAGCATGATGCTTGATTCTACTACTTCATCATGAGAGCACTTTAGATGAACATAGTTTGGTTGTAGCACATTATACTTGCTTGATAGTTCATCTAGCCTTGTCTTAAGCTCAAAGTTTTCCTTCTCTAGTTGTGAAACACTAGAAGAGGAGTTAGTAACTAAAACATGCTCAATTGACAATTTTTCATACCTTTCACTTAGAGCCTTTAGTTCTTCCATCTTGGAGATGAGAAATAATTTTTGCTTTTGAAGTGATTGCTCTTGCTTCTCAATCTCTTCTTCAAGCTCATCATTCTTTTCAACTATCTTCATGATGATGAACTTGTCTTTGTGGTTGAGATGATCAAGGTTGTAGTTGTCTTCAACTTCAACATCACTCTCATCTTGATCATCTACTTGTGCTCTCTCCTTTTCTTAACCTTTCTTGTTACTCTTTTTCTTACTTTTCTTGGCTATGAGACACAAGTGATGAGTATCATGAGATACTGAGGTTGACTCATCACTTGGTCGCCACCGGGCTTGAGCATTGTTGCAAACAGCTACTTGCTGTTCTACTGCCTCGGCCATACCGGACATGTCCGATAGGCATACCAGACACGTCTGGTATGTGTAGGCAGACAACAAGTCATGCGCTGCTTGCACTTCTTGCTCTGGCTCGGCGCTCTTGAGATCTTGTGAGGCTTCTTCACTGCATGAAGACACAATGGACATACTTTCCATTGACTCGATCTCAATTGCATCATCACATTTGGATTTTTCGTATAAATTAAAAAGTCTAGTCCAAATAAGATGAGCACTCTCCAGAGGTGGTTGTCCATTGAAGATTGCCTTATCTTGAACCTCTACACTTAATGTACTCAAAATGATATTAATAGCTTGAGCATTGAGTTGCACACATATCTCTTTCTCTTTTGACAAAATTTTTGTAGTTGCTTCAATCAACTATAGGAAGAGTCATGCTTGCATCCACAATATGCTCAACAAGAGGACTAATATCCCTAAAAGCATTGAGTATATGAATTGACCAAGGTAGAAAGTTTGAACCATCATTTTAGAGAAGCACCAGCTCCAACTCGATAGGCGTCGACATCCTTTTCTCACGACGGTGAAGCGTTAGGTGAGAACCTTGCTCTGATACAAATTGAAAGGACCTAGGATGCCGCCTAGAGGGGGGTGAATAGGTGTTTCTGAAAATTAACACATTTAAATGCGGAAACAATTAGAAAAGGGAGTTTCCAAAATGGAAACTCCAAATTAAGAGTAATACCACCCCTCACAAGTTAGCCACAGAGTAAACAAGGTATAAATAATATATCTAGAAGCTACAACCCTGCAACACAAAGTTAGAACAGAGAATAAATATTTTCAATACTGAGCTTTAATACCGGACGTGTCTGTATGAATACCGGACATGTCCGGTATACATGATTTCTACAGATCAGCCCTGAAGTTGCTCCTTTCGATTTCTATCTTCAAACCAAACTGTAGGCACCTACTAGAGATGACAATATACACAGAGAGCCTGCACAAGAGCTGGAGCAACACAAATATCAAATGAAATGTGGATTGAGACACAATATTTGTTTTACCAAAGTTCGGACTTGTTCGAGTCCTACTCTCTGTTGAGGGGGTTGCGGGTGACCCAGCAAAGGTCAGCCCTAGAGGGTACCACGAAGGTCACTCTAGCTAGAGTCTTTTCCAACTCTTTTTTCTCCTTCCACTAGTTGATTCTAAGGCGGCAGAATCGACCGTTACAAACTTTTCGAGGCACACCACAATCACTTGGGTGCTCTCCGGCGACGCCTAGCCGTCTAGGACTGAAGAGTCCAAGAGTAACAAATGTGAATCACGAGATTAACAATATGCACAAGTGCTCAAGTGGTTGGATTGCTCTCCTTTTGAATTTCACTCAACCCACAATTTGATTTGGCAAATTTGATCAAACACTCACTAAGAGAGGGTTGGAAGAGTTGCCAAAGCTAAAAAATGTGCTAGAGGATAGCAGAATCAGTAGCCTCCAAAGGTAACTAGCCGTTTTATAGCCCCCTTGGAAAAACTAGCCGTTTTATAGTCGTTGCCATACCGGATGCATACCGAACACGTCCGGTATGACTTACACTGCACCAACGGTAACTAAGTTACAATGTCAATGTGAGGCGTCGGAACTCCCGATGAATGCCAGAACTCCCGATAGTCGGAACTCCCAACTCACGTCAAAACTCCTGACCCTCAGCATATTTGAAAATTAAGTAACCGAGTTGAAGTTTGTGGGTTGTCGAAACTCCCGACGCATGACGAAACTTTCGACCATAGGAACTCTCGACTCACATCGGAACTCCTGACCCTCAAGGCATTTGAAAACTAGCTGTTGGCCTCTGGTTGTCTGGTATGAATACCGGACACGTTCGGTATGACTAGGACAGTGAACCATCTAAGTCAGTTAAGCGCGACACATCGGAACTCCCGACCATCGGAACTTTCGACTCAAGTCAGAACTCCCAACGAACCAACCCGAGAACAACAAGAACTTTATCATTGCTGGGCACATATCGAACACGTCCGGTATAAATACCGGACACGTCTAGTATTGCCGGATCAGCAAAACACAGGTTAACACTTTTGTCTCTTAAATACTCAAAACTCACATGGGTTGGCTTGAGCACTTATGAAACATTATCTATCAACATGATGCATCCCTCTTAATAGTACGTCATACCTATTAAACTCAAGATTAAAGGAAAAATGAATTTATACCGCTTGAGTTGACCTCTTTTGAATTAATGCCGTCTCTTTTAATCTTCATGAAGTAAGGGTGCCAACATGTTGATATTGATCTTGTCACTTAAGCATAGCCATCTTGAGCACATGACTGGATTCCATTCATCAAATATGAATAACTCTAAATGCATCAAGTCACTTCAAACACTTTGTCCAATATAAATTTGATCCTCCACATCAATATGGCCATCGTAGCTTGATTAATACCTCAACTAAATGCAAGTACTTCCTTTTTCACCCTTGCTAGGTTCTTCGGCCGTCAAGCCGTCGCTTGTCCTTCACCCTTGCTTAGTACCTCGAAGCCTTTCATTGCTATCTTCACCATCTGAAGCCATCAAGTCACTTCTTCTGTTGAATCAACCATTTATTTGTATTGTTATCTTTTTCATTTCAATTTAGCGAGCTTCAAGTATGAGACCATTCCATATGCAATTCCTTATGTCTCATTAATTAATTCTTACGAGCTTGCTTTCATATAGAATATGGAAATCCCACAATAAATAAGCCTTTGCATGAATTCCATTTATATTGTTGTCTTGTGCTTGAACTAGATTGTTTTATACAACAACGCATCATTTTGGCTTTCATTAAGTACCTGTGAGATTACCTATTACCTGTCAATACTTAGCAAATGGGTTAGACATTTAATCACGTTGTTATTTAACCATCCAAAACCCACTAAAGGGCTATATGCACTTTCACCGAAAAAATGTTCAAGTAAAAACTAAAGCAACATGGAAACCAAAAAGATGAACTCAATTTATTTTCGAAAAGTTTATACGAAAATTACATATTTTAGGTGGAAAGATATTTTTGCTCACCGACAGGTGGGGCAGATTGTAGTAGGTGGTGCAACTAGCCAGCAACTGGGTCCCGCACCGACCTCAGGTTGCCGGCCAATCAGATCGAAGAGTTGTATCTGCGCGTCGCATGCCCATGGCCCCGTTCGGTTGGCAGAATTTTGGCTGAAACTGGCTGAAAAACACTGTTCTGACTGAATTATTGTGAGAGAAAAACAATGTTCCGGCTAAAAAAAGAAGTCGAACAAGCCGAATATAGGGTAAGCCGAACGGAGCCCATGTGGCCGAACGCGTGAGCCCAACACAGACAACTCTTATGAATCACTAGAGTACCCTCTCACTGTCACTTGGCCCCGCTTCTGTTTGGACCCACACGTCATAAGCATCTACGAAGAACACGGGAGTCACACGGTTGGTGTAGCCATCCGTACTTAGAAATTAACGTGAATTGACTGTGCTCTCTTTGTTAAGAGTACTCCTACTCTTCTTCCGAGAGAAGGAAGGACACGGAAGGAGTGGAGAACGAGCTCTGGCTCGGTTGGCACGCGGTGCAGGTGAGCAACGCTGGTGTTCTCACCGCCATTTATTCCCATAATAATTTTCAAGCCCACGAACAGATACTGTATCCAGATGAGAGGTCCCATAATCATTTTCAAGCCCACGAACAGATACTGTATCTAGATGAGAGGTGACAAAAAAAAAAAAAAACACGGAAGGAGTGGCAGAAGTAAAAAATTACAAATATGCCAGAGGGATAAAGCTCAGATCTCTCGCCGCAGTTCAACGCCCCAATCCTCCCTCTCAGTCCACCCCGCTTGTTGCTCCCCAACTCCCAAAGCCCTCGGTGCTCACCAAGATTCTTCTCTTCCACCGTTGCATCCCCCAATCTCCTCCTCAGGGAATATTTTTTGTTTTGGTTTCCAACCCCCTCCTTGCTAGATAGGCACTCTTTCCTCCCCTTTCTACAGCAAGCAATTTTGTGTTCTTAGTTGTAGATTGGGCGCGAATTTCCTTCCCTCCGTGGGTGATTCAGGCATTCGGATTCTATTCTAGGCGCAATTTGTTCCTGTATCCGGTCTTGCCAAGAATTTTCCATCTCCCTCTTGGCTCTCTGATCCATCTTTGATGCGCCAAGAGGGGAGATGAACACGAATTACTCGGCGCTCCCATTGACCTCCCCCTCCATCGAGCTCCAAGCCAAATCTAACGCCGCCGCCAATGGCATCGTCAACGGCCACGCTAAGATCTCCAAGCAAGATTCGTTCTTGGGCGAGGTGGAGGACGGAGTCGGCGGCGGCGGGGAGCACGACGAGCTGCCGCTGATTGGCGACGGCCCCGCCGGGCCGCCAGAGGGGTCCGGCGTGCCCGCCGCCGTGTTCAATCTCGCAACCTCCATCATCGGGGCCGGCATTATGGCGCTCCCGGCCACCATGAAGGTGCTCGGAGTCGCCGCTGGGCTCGTCTCGATCCTAGTCATGGGAGTCCTGTCCGAGATCACTGTCGAGCTGCTCGTGAGGTTCTCGGCCTACTGTCGCGCGCTGTCGTACGGCGAGGTCGTGCACAGGGCGATGGGCCGCCCGGCGAGCGTCGTGGCGCAGATGTGCGTCATCATCAACAACGCAGGAGTCCTGGTGGTGTATCTGATTATCATCGGAGACGTGATGTCAGGATCACTGAAGCACATCGGCGTCATGGATCAGCTGATTGGCCATGGCGAGTGGGATAATCGGAAGCTGCTGATCTTGGTGGTTCTTGTCATCTTCCTTGCGCCATTGTGTGCGCTTGAGAAGATTGACTCACTAAGCTTGTCATCTGCTGCGTCAGTTGCCCTTGCTGTTGTGTTTGTGGTTGTGTCCTGCATCATTGCTTTGATCAAAATCGCCGAGGGCAAGATCAGTATGCCGAGGATGGGGCCAGATTTCAGCTCCCGAGCAGCAATGCTAGACCTGCTCGTCGTGATACCCATCATGACTAATGCCTTCATCTGTCATTTCAATGTCCAGCCAATCTACAATGAACTCAAGGAGAAGACGCCGCAGAACATGTACAAGGTTGGGAGGATCAGCACCGTGCTATGTGTAGTGGTGTATGCCCTGACTGCCCTCACAGGGTATCTCTTGTTCGGTGAGGACACCGAGTCCGATGTGCTCACCAACTTCGACAAGGATCTTGGGATCAGATTCAGCTCTTTGCTCAACTACATTGTCAGGATTGGGTATGTCATCCACCTGGTCCTCGTCTTCCCAGTTGTCCACTTCTCGCTCAGGCAGACAGTGGACACACTGATCTTCGGGGAGCTGGCGACCCCTAGCTGGAAGAAAACACTCACATTGACAGTGGTGCTTCTAGCTCTCATCTACCTTGGCTCGACAATGATACCCAACATCTGGATGGCCTTCAAGTTCACCGGAGCTACGACAGGGTTGGCTTTGGGTTTCATGTTCCCAGCCCTGGTGGCATTGAGGCTGGACAAGGAAGGGAGTCGCTTGGGACATGGGGAGAGGCTCCTGTCACTTGGGTTGCTGGGGCTATCAATAGTTGTTAGTGTCATCGGAGTCGTTGGAAATGTATACACCTTGAAGAGTAAGTCTGAATGATCTCTCAGATGGACAAGTTCGTAGCTAGGGTTAGAGGAAGCTTTAAATCATGACGACACATAGTGTGTTGCAACGACAGGCATACAGATCGTGTAAACATGGCGACTATACACTAGGTCAAAAATGATATTACATTCGAGAGAGCCTCAGGATCCTATATGCATTTTTACTTAAGGGGATTAACACTGGACCATCCTCGAGGGAATTCTTTTTGTACTTCGGACCAGATTCTTCAATGTATCGATTTGATTGTGTTCTTACATGAGGGCTCTAGAGTCACTATTTGATCAGCAACAAAAAAGACCTGTTCTGATGTACTGTGAGACCCCAAGTCAGAGTTTAGGCTGTTTGGGGGCATACAATTCTTAACACAATTTTCATCCAATGACACATGATATTGTCTGCCGTGTTAAAGTTTGCAACATTACATTTTCATTTTCTGGATGTTGGTTCATATTTATGCACAGCTGATTTGATTGCAGCTGATTATCAGCCTGAAGCTCTGAAAATTGTTCAGCATTTTTCATGACTGTATATTCTCATTAAACACCCGGTATTAAGAAACGGGTGCATCTAAGTTGCAAACACTCTACACAGCACTTTTCAAAATTATCAAAAACTGGCATATATGAGGTTATGTGGAAGGTCCATGCAAAAGTCAGGCTGAAAGTCGATTAGATTTGTGAGTCGAGTAGAAAAATTCAGGTGCAACAAAGCTACACACTGTTCACACCTACATCTCAAAATCTCAAACACGATCTGAGTTTGCTCTTGCCATTTATATTGTTGCGCAAAATAACTGCTCTTACCAGTGATTGTTTTCAGAGATTCTTGGGGGAGAAATGTACGAAGTGATTCTAATATATTTGCAAACTTTGGTACATTTTGGATATTTTCACCTGGTATCCTCCACAACATAACTCCGCCTATGGTGGGGCGCCTTTGGTGTCCCAGCATAGCAGGTCCCAAACCCTAGTAAAATAGAAGGGTTGTGTTAGGCACGACGAGCTAATGTAAAAACTTAGCTACTTTTATGGAGATAAAACCCAAAAGAATCCTGTTGGGGCGTAACCCTCTTAGTGACGTGCCATGTCGGAACCCGGATATGTTGTTAAATGAGCAAGGGTCAGGTCGTCACCCCGTGACACGCCGTGTCGCGATCTGGACACGGTGTCAAGTGAGCAAGGATCGGGTCGTCACATCCTTAGTGGCATGCCACATCGGCGTCCGGGTGTGGTGTAAAATAAGCAAGTGTCTTCACACCTACCTCGGCAGGTGCGAAGGGTAAGTAAGCTAGTCGAGCCAATTATGATCCGTTTAGGTAGCTGGAATATAAGGTCCCTTATGGGTAAGTTAAGATAGTTAGTGGACATAACGGTTAGAAGGCGTGTAAATATCTTATGTGTCTAAGAGACTAAATGGAAGGGGTAGAAGGCGAAGAAGGTGGACAATACCAGCTCCAAGCTCTGCTACACAGGGATAACTTCAAATAAAAATGGAGTAGAAGTTTTGATTGATAAGAGTCTCAAGGATGGTGCGGTGGAGGTAAGAAGGCAAGGGGATTTGATCATTTTAGTTAAACTTGTCATTAGTGATATGGTCTTAAATCGTAATTAGTGCGTATGCCTCCCAAGTAGGCCATTATGAGAGTGCTAAGCGGCTTTTTTGGGAAGACTTAGATCGCTTGATTAGAGCTGTCCCTAGTAGCGAGAATCTCTTTATAGGAGGTGATCTTAATGGCTATGTAGGTACATCAAGTGTAGGTTTCGAGGCAGTTCATGGGGGTTTCAGATATGGTAGTAGGAACCAGGAGGGAGAGGAAGTCTTAGACTTCACCATAGCTTTTGATCTGATGATAGCTAACACTTTGTTTCGTAAGAGACATTCTCATTTAGTGACCTTTAATAGCGGCCAATACTATAGTCAAATCGAAATTGTCCTTACAAGGAGGGATAAACGAATATGCGTGGACTGTAAGGTGATACCTGAAGAATGTGTGGTCACTCAACACAAACTGGTGGTGGTTGACTTTCGCTTTCTGGTGCAAGCTCGAGGGAACAAACAAGCTAGGGTTGCTAGAACGAAGTGGTGGAAATTAGAAGGGGAGGCATCAAAGGCCTTGAAGGAAAAGGTCATTGAAGAGTGTCCTTGGAAGGATGAAGGCGATGCAAACAACATGTGGGAGAAGATGGCAACATGCGTTCGGAAGGTTGCTTCAGAGGTGCTTGGAGTGACCAAAGGGAGCGGATATGACTCGAAAGACACTTGGTGATGGAATGAAGATGTGCAAAAGGCTATTAAAGAAAAGGAGTGCTATAAACGCTTGTATCATGATAGGTGTGCAGACAACATAGAGAAGTACAAGGTGGCAAAGAAGACTGCAAAACAAGCGGTGAGGCAAAGGGGTGGGCCTGTGAGGACATTTACCAACATTTGAGTACGAAGGAAGGAGAGAAGGACATTTATATGATGAATAGGGCTCGTGATAGGAAGACAAGGGACTTCAACCAAGTCAAGTGCATAAAGAATGAGAGGGAGCAACTTTTGATGAAGGAGGATGAGATCAGACATAGATGGCAAGAGTATTTTAATAAATTGTTCAATGGTGAGAACGAGAACACCACCGTTCAGCTGGACAACTCGTTTGATGACACTAATAGGCGTTTTGTGCGGAGGATTAAAGAATCGAAGGTCAGAGAAGCCTTGAAAAGGATGAAAGGGGGCAAAGCGATGGGCCCTGATGGTATTCCAATCAAGATGTGGAGATGTCTTGGGAATATAGCTATAGTATGGCTAACCAAGATGTTCAACAATATCTTTCGATCGAACAAGATGCCTGAGGAGTGGAGAAGAAGCATATTGGTACCAATCTACGAGAACAAGGAAGATATCCAAAGTTGTACTAATTATCTGGGAATTAAGTTGATGAGCCACACTATGAAGTTATGGGAGAGAGAGTCATCGAGCAGCGCCTGCGAGGAACAACGCAGATATCAATAAACCAATTTGGTTTCATGTCCGAAAGGTCAACCACAAAAGCAATCTTCTTAATAAGACAAGTTATGTAGCGGTTTAGAGAGCAAGAGAAGGATATCCACATGGTTTTCATTGACTTGGAGAAGACTTATGACAAGATATCAAGAAATGTTATGTGGTGGGCTTTGGACAAACATAAAGTCCCATCAAAGTACGTGACCCTCATCAAGGACATGTACAACAATGTTGTGACTAGTGTTCGAACAAACGATGGTAACACATAGTACTTTTCGATTAAAATTGGACTTTATGAAGGGTCGGTCTTAAGCCCGTATCTCTTTGCCTTGGTAATGGATGAGATTACCAAAAATATACAAGGGGATATCCCTTGGTGTATGTTGTTCACTGATGATGTAGTGTTAGTGGACGAAAGCCAGACGGGAGTAAATAGGAAACTAGAGTTATAGTGGCAGACTCTTTGAAAGGTCCTAATGGCTAGAGGGGGGTGAATAGCTTATTAAAAAATTTTACAACAACACTTAACAAACCGGTTAGATAATTATGAGACGAAGCAAGTGTTGCGCTAGCCTACTAAAAATGCAAGTCACCTACCACAATTCTAGTTTCTATAGTTTCTAACCACACAATGGCTATGTCACTATACTAAGTTAGTGTGCTCTCAAAGGCTAACTAAAGAGCCACACTAACCAAACTAACAAGCTCTCACAACTAGCTACACTAAAGAGCTTGATAACTAGTTTGTGGTAATATAAAGAGAGTGAGCAAGATGGTTATACCGTCAAGTCGAGGAGTGAACCAATCAATCACAAAAATAAATACCAATGGAGACCAATCACCTTGGAATCAAATGATGACACAATGATTTTTATCAAGGTTCACTTGCTTACCGGCAAGCTAGTCCTCGTGTGGCGATTCACTCACTTGGAGGTTCACACGCTAATTGGCATCACGCTCCAAACCCTCAATAGGGTGCCGCACAACAAACATAAGATGAGGATCACACAAGCCACGAGCAATTCATTAGAGTACCTTTTGGCTCACCGTCGGGAAAAGGTCAAGAACCCCTCACAATCATCACGATTGGAGCCGGAGACAATCACCAACCTTCGCTCGACGATCCTCGCTGCTCCAAGCTGTCTAGGTGGCGGCAACCACGAAGAGTAACAAGCGAATCCCGCAGCGAAACACGAACACCAAGTGTCTCTAGATGCAAACACTCAAGCAATGCATTTGGATTCTCTCCTAATCTCACAAAGATGTTGAATCTATGATGGAGATGAGTGGAAGGGCTTTGGCTAAGCTCACAAGGTTGCTATATCAATGCAAATGGCCAAGAGAGTGAGCTTGAGCCGGCCATGGGGTTTAAATAGAAACCCCACGAAATAGAGCCGTTGTATCCCTTCACTGGGCACAACTCAGGATGACCGGACGCTCCGGTCATATCGACCGGACGCACCCTGCCAGCGTCTGGTCAACGGATGGCTGCCACGTCATCCCTCTCTTCAAATACTGAGCGCCCGATCCCAACGGTCAAGTGATGACCGCACGCAGCAGTGCCACGACCGGACGCAAGACCTCAGCGTCCAGTCACTTCTAGTAAGGTTTCAGCTGTGACCGGACGCGTTAGTTTGATCATGACCGGACGTAGGACCCCAACGTTCGGTCATTTCTAGTAAGCCTCCACTCGCAACCGGACGCGTCTGGTCATGCTCGACCGGACTCACCCAGCGTTCGGTCACACTCTGTCTCCTCTGTGCGCTGCCACGTCAGCAGGACTAGACACATCCCACCAGCGTCCGGTCACGAAGTGACCCAGCGTCCGATCGAAGACCGACGTCAGCATCTTCACAGCTTCCATTGACTGGACGCTCCGGTCCAGTTGAGACCAGCGTCCGGTACACTCTGTGAAACCGTGTCTTTTCTGTACAGGGCGTCGGTGGCACCGTCGGACTGTCCGCACTCTACGGACAGACACTCCGTCGGTGAAGTTTCTAACTCTTGCTCAAATGTGCCAACCATCAAGTGTATCACCTTGTGCACATGTGTTAGCGTATTTTTATAAATATTTTTAAGAGTGTTAGCACTCTACTAGATCCTAAATGCATATGCAATGAGTTAGAGCATCTAGTGGCACTTTGATAACCGCATTTCGATACGAGTTGCACCCCTCTTAATAGTATGGCCATCGAACCTAAATGTGATCACACTCACTAAGTGTCTCGATCACCAAAAATAAAATAGCTCCTACCACTTATACCTTTACCTTGAGTCTTTTATTTTTCTCTTTCTTCTTTTCAAGTCCAAGCACTTGATCATCACTATGGCATCACCATCATCATGTCATGATCTTCATTTGCTTCACCACTTGGAAAGTGCTACCTATCCCATGATCACTTGATAAACTAGGTTAGCACTTAGGGTTTCATCAATTCACTAAAACTAAACTAGAGCTTTCACCCTTGAGTCTAAATGTTTTAGATTGAGCAGAACTAAAACTGAATACATGATATACGACTTTGACGGAGCTGCACAGGAGAAGGGATATGTGAGTTTAGAAGGTCAAGTAGTGCCTAAGAAGGATACCTTTCGGTATCTATGATCGATGCTACAGAGGGATGTAGATATTGATGCGAACGTTAGCCATAGAATCAAAGCAAGGTGGATCAAGTGGCGACAAGCTTCTGACATTATCTGTGACAAGTGGGTACCACAAAAGCTAAAAGACAAGTTTTATAGAACGACGATTAAATCGGCTATGTTGTATGAAGCAAAATATTTGCCTACAAAGATTCAACATGTTCAATAACTGAATGTTATAGAAATGCGTATGTTGCGATAGATTTATGATCACACAAGAATAGACCGAGTTCAGAACGATGATATACGTGATCGTCTAGAGGTAGCATCAATTAAAGAAAAGTTTATCCAACATCGGTTGAAGTGGTTTGGCCATGTCCAAAGGAGACCTTCAAAGATACTAGTGTATTGTAGAGTCCTAAGCCAAGCTAATCATATGAAGAGAGGTAGAGGAAGACCAAAATTGATATGAGAGGAGACAATAAAAAGATATTTGAAAACTTAAGATATAGCTAGAGATCGATGTTTAAATAGGAATGCTTGAAAGCAGCTATTGAAGTGCCTAAACTGTGACTTGAGGCTCTTGATGGATTTTAACTCTAGTCTACCCTAAATTATTTGGGACTAAAAGGTTTTGTCGTTGTTGTATCCTCCACGACATAAGACCAACGCAGAAACTAAGCTGGCTGAATGTACAGACATGAGTTTTGCTCAAATAGCAATGGCAAGCCTTCGCGTTTCTTGCAGCACGGTGTTTGACACATCAGTTTGTTACAAAAGGATGACACAAACGTAAAACTACAAAATTGTTACATCATGAGATGGAGCTGTTTTGGTAGCTATCAATGTTTACCAAGTGGACTCCTTGCAGCGTAACTGCTACAGCAAAATTGTAAGCATAGATATAGCCATGGCTGCTGCTCAACGATGCTCTAATATCTGTGCGGACAGCTTGGACTGCCATGCTTGAGAACGACCAAATCGGTTTTACTGCAGTCTCCAAAACTCAAACTATACCCACTTTCTCAACCCAATGGCCACAATTCCTGCAGTATTAGACACCATGTATGCCCTGGTATGTGGAGCTCCAGCCTATTTAGGGACAAAAGAAAATAGATTACAAAGCTGCAAAAGAATATATAAAGAAGCTCGATGAGATGACCAAAATGTCAATGGTAAGTTGAGCTCTGAAAATATTCTTCCTCCCAAAAAAAATGCAGCATTACAACTTACAAGTGAAGGTCAAAATTTAACCAGTCAGTAAATGAAGCGAACTTGTTTCACAAAACAAGTGACAAGGAATCACCTGCTACTAAAATTGCGAGTTACTGAGGAATGTAACCATGCATCGTGCACCCTGAAAGATCTTATCAATCTTCTGCCAAACTAAGCTCTGGACCTCAAGAAGCTTCTTGACCTTACTCTGAAGCATCGAGTGCCGTCGTATTGTTTCACCATGTATCTGCTTCCCAGAAATATATAGACTTCTAAGTACAAACTTGATGGGTTAAGATGTTATGTACTTATCACATGCCTTTGAACATAATTTTAAACCAGCCGAAACAATACACAGATTATATACCTTCAAAAACAATTTCAGAACAGCCTGGACAAACTCGAAGTTATTCCTGAAGGAAAGTTCATGAATGAAATAATCCAACAGCGATGAAATGGACTGAAGCTCAGGTCTTTGCTCCAGACCTTCAGACTCTTCATCATCTATTATTTGTAGCATTCGCAGTTCCATATCTAAAGACGATGGTGACAGGCCTTTTAGGTAGTCAGTAAAAGCCAAATCTGCAAAACAGATCCGAGGTCAGTGCTTAAAATCACGAGCATCAGCCTCTAAAGGCAACATAGTGAGAATGTATCTCCAGATATTTATCCTTCTTTCTGGTTGCATATGATGGTTAGAGTCATCAGATATACGGGATTGAAGAATAACGACAGTACAGCAGCAACCTTTCATAGGATTAACATGCTAAGCCTTACAAGTGTTACTAAGGAAAAAATACTTGAGTAAAGATGGATTGAACGATAATGACAGTGTGGCAGCAACTTTTTATAGGATTAACAAGCTAAGCCTTACAAGTGTCACTAAGGAAAATTTACATGAGTAAAGATAATAGTAAATACTCACAGTTCTTTGTTTCACCACAAGATTGCAACAGCTGACTGAAATGAGAGGAGAGCTCAGACATCTTATGATTTGTATTCTTAGTGGTACTGATGTCGGTTTCTTCTGTCCTGGCAGGGGGCTCAAACAATATCTCCCCAGAAAGGGATGGAACTGAAGGCAAGAAGAAAGGTGCCTTCTCAGGTTTCTTAGGTGGCTCAATTGGTTTATTGCGAACCTAAAGACATAATACAAAGGTTAGGACTTTAATCTAGTTTTTCAACACAATAAAGCTCTTTTATATAAGCTATAAGCAAGCAATATAGGCCACATAGTTCATAACTTTGCAATGTTGAAACCTGAAAGCTAGAACCAAGACAAGCATATTACCTTTATAATGTCAAGATTTGTCAAACTTTGCCATTGACTCTTTGGAAGTAAGGAGAGGGTGACTAGATTGGGTATTTGATGATCCATCATGACAAAAGGTTTAATACTGGACTTATATGACTCTCCTGAATTCTGAACTTGTTCTTCCTCAGATCTCTCTGTAGATGAAACAGCTGGCAAACACACATTCCGTACATGTTTACCACTGCCATAATTTTCAGTATTTGTTGAGGCCGAGAATAAAGATTGATTAACCCTGTCAAATTTATAACACATGTATGAGACCACAGATGAAAAAAACTGGAAGAACACTATATATCATGACCCATAACGGCGTATAAAATTGCATGCTGTGCCACACAACTCTAATTCGGTGCATATGTTGAAACAGAGTGTACTGATAAACTATTCCGTTGGCTATAAGTGAGATGAATAATATATTTGTGGAAATTGCACCAGCTGGAAGGCCAATCTCATGATTTATTTTTTCTGAACTATATATAGCTACAAAATAAATTGAGATATGCGTGGGTGGTATAATAGGCTGAGCATAGGGTGATGCAACAGAACTCTACCAGAGGTAGACACCATTTTGATCAACATGAGTGGTTGCCAACACATCCATATTAGGAGACATAGAGACAGATGTTATAGATACATCAACATGCATTGCATCTATCTGCCTTGCTAAACTGATGTCCCAAATCCTAAGAGTCCCATCCATGCTAGACGAGATGAGCCATTTTCCATCCTCACTGAAGCACAGATCAGTGATACGGTCTGTATGTCCTTCAAATCTACGAACCATTTTCATGGACACCGTATCAAACAATATAAGTACCATATCACCTGCTACGGTAGCAAGAAGACCTGCCATAAATAGCAAATAATTGTTAGTTGTCTGAAAACTTCCTCATGGGAAATACCAAATATGTTGAACACTAGTATACTACCATTTGGCCGGTGAAATGCAATTTTAGTGACAGATTTACCAACATCCAATCTGGATTTCAGCTTGCAAGTTTTAAAATCCCATACCTGCAAGATACACAATTTTATAGTTAATATGTTGTGGCCGAAATTTCATTGAGACTTTTAAAGAAAGTTTAAAAGTGAGTAAATTAAAAAAAAACAGGTGGATCATACACAGTTATTCTTGATTGTAGGGTTAAAATATTTTGAAAGATAATATGGAAATGCCAAGGAAACAATTTAACTAGTTGATAGGACAGAAAATGAAGAGCACAGTTCTCCATAACCGTAATGCTCATGTCTGCTCACAACAAGAAGCACACTGCAGCACAACAGAGAGGGTCATACCTTAATATCACCATGGTATCCAGCACTAATCAGAGCGCCATTTGTGGCATTGCAAGCTAACCCAACAACTTCACCATCATGTGCACATTGCATTGCCAACGAAGTGTCAATGTAACTACCACGACTAAACCCTGATTGAAGGTTAAATTTTTCGATCCAACCACCTTCAGTGCCCAAGATAGTAAAATTACCACATGCACTTATCACACAAGCCTGTCAGAAAAAGAAAATGATGCTTCAAAAAGCAAATAATAGCACTTGAATTTTAGGAATCACATTTTCTAGTCTACAATGAAATTCCATAGATGCAAAACTTCAAAAACAAGCATTACCTTAATCGGTGTCACAGTGCTTGATGATGGTGTCAAAACATGTTCACCAATAACGAAGTTCTGAAGACGCCATACATATGCCTGTGGAGTATCCATGTGGCATGTGACAACATTACACCAGTCACGTGCACGTATCTCAGCTGAAAAAGAGAGGACAGTCTGAAGGTCAGATTTGCATAGCATAGACAGGTATATAAACAGAAGATATGCTGATCTGTGAAATATCTTACAGGTCAAAGATGCATAACTAACATCTCAGGCACAATTTAATCCGTTGTGCAGTTATTGTAGATAATCACCAAATTTAGTAAGTTTGTTGCATAAAAAGTAAGCAAACGGCTAAGAGCGCACATGAAGCAATTTCTCAGGTAGCATTTGCAATGTCATGAGAGCTAGAAAACATGTCTGCCGTTGCCGTGTCTGGTATCTCACAAACAACATGATAGACGATACTAGAAGGCCCGTACTGGATACCATCAGAAGTCACTTCAACCAATCTTTGTTAAACTGAAGCTCTAACCTTAGCAGCAATAAGCTACAACACTGAGATTGTTTGTCCTATGATATGCCAGCCCAAGGTGCTTCCTAGTTTAAGTTACCTACTTGTGCAACTTATATTTCAGCTACTGCTCTCCTCCCGCCCATTTCCAAAAATATCCACATTTTGGTAACAGTATATATCATATAATGAGATGAAGGTCATGCAGTTCGTTGGATGAAATATAACTCTACAACCAATTATCTAGATAACAGTAACACTTCTCGACACAAAAATATATCTTAAACCTCCTGCTTTTATATGGTCCAAAAAAAAACTTGCTATGCAAAGCAGCAGAATTAAAGATATGAAGGCACGCCGAATCGGCGGCCTTCTAGGATGTCCACGTCAGTTCTTTTAATTTAGTGCGTTAGATCGAAATTCCATGGTTCAGATGAAGATATGAAGGCACGTCGAATTCGGCGGCCTTCTAGGATGTCCACGTCAGTTCTTTTAATTTAGTGCGTTAGATCGAAATTCCACGGTTCAGATGAAGCGTGTCACAACCGGCCTTCCTTCGTGCACTCGGCGGTAGATAGGTGAAGCGAATGCACGCATTAAATGAAGTACGGCTTTCTGCTCATTGTACGCTGCACGTAAATGGACGGTGGCGCGTAGCAGGGGACGGTGGATTCTCGACATGGTCGGTGCCTAACTAGGGCGCATCCGAATATGCATGCATGCCTGCTGCCAGGCCTGGCTTGCTTTGCAGACCTGGGCTCCATGGTCCTGTCACGGTCCTGTCACGTAGAATGGTGCTTCTTTCTCTTTCTCTCTCTCGTCTAAATGGACAACAAGCACATTACCCCTCGTCTCCTCCGTCGCTGTCGCCCTGCCCTCTTCCTTCCCCTGCGCTGCTGCTCCGCCTCTCACAGCGCTGCCCCTCCCCATCGCCTGCACCGGCGGTGCGCCCTCTCCAACGCCTGCTCCGCCCCCTCTTGCGGTGGGGAGACGGCGACCCCCTACGCGGCGCACCGGCGCGAGGACGCCCGAGCAGTTGGTGCCCCTCGGCATGGCGCAGTGCCGGCGGCGCAGCGGGGCCGGTCTGGTTCCTCAGCCAAACCCAGCGATGCTCCTGCCCAAGGGTACCACGTTGGAGGTCCGCTCCTCCTCTCGCTCGCCTTCCAGGCCTCCGTCCAACTCCTCCAGCTTCCTACTCCGGCTCCTCCTATTCCTCCTCGCCGCGGTGTCGGCACTCGCACCGGAGCCTGCTAGGCTCGGGGACATCGTCAAGATATACCAGGACATTGCCACCACCGCTGCCTCTCCCTAGGATTCTCCGTGTTTTTGTTTCTCTCTCTCCTCATCACACTCTCGCCGCGCCCCGCGCCTGATTCTTCTGTTGTTGGGGGCGGCGGCGTCGGCCCGGCATTTGGGGTGTTTTTTCTGCTGCGGCTTTTCAGGGGTTTCTGCTGTTCGTTTCCGCGTGCGTGATTTCGCGCTTCCGTTTGGTGGGATGCGGCCCCGTCGATCTCGCTCGAACTGTGGCTCCGATCCCATCCGTTCGATTTGTTCGCACGCGCAAGAGCGATCCGAATCGTGGTTCGCTCTGGCCGGCGGCCGCCACTTGCTCCGCTGATTCCTCACGTTTCTCCTCCTCTCGGTTCGGCGAATTCGGTTGCTCTCGCGAGGTTTCTGGACTTAATCGTGTTTGGTTCTCCGCGTTTCTTCGTGCACTCTCGTGGCGGAGAGCAATGCGAAGCTAACAGCGAGTGGTTTGCTGTTGATTCCGAGCGTGGTGTGCAGAGAATGGCGAGTGTCTGTCTGGCTGTCTGCTCGCGTCCTTGGTCCTGATCCGACAGCCGTGTTCGATTCCCTGTGTGCAGAGAATGGCGCCGCCGAGGATGACGGCAGCGGCGTGCCGGTGTTCGCCGAGTACAGCCTCGACGAGCTCCGGGCGGCCACCGACGGCTTCGCCCCCGACCGCATCGTGTCGGAGCACGGCGAGAAGGCGCCCAACGTGGTCTACCGCGGCACGCTCTTTAGATCCGGCCGCACCGTCGCCATCAAGCGATTCGGTCGCTCCGCCTGGCCGGACTCGCGCCAGTTCCTGGTTCGTGTACCTTGCTCCGTGTGATGGATGGATTGTTTCTTATGTTTGTCTGATTGAATGACTGTGTGTCCGTGGGTGCAGGAGGAGGCGAGGGCTGTTGGGCAGCTGCGCAGTGGTCGCCTGGCCAATCTGATCGGTTGCTGCTGCGAGAGCGGCGAGCGTCTCCTCGTCGCAGAGTTCATGCCGCACGAGACCTTGGCAAAGCATCTCTTCCACTGTATGTTTGGTTTCTCCTTCCTCACTCTTCTCTTACATTAGCGAGTTGATTCTGATGTGGTACTAGTTCGAATGTAGCATCAAGGTGATGGTATTGGGACCCATATTTAAGGATGTGTGTTTGTCACCTGTATCCAATCTGGAAGTGTTGCCTTAAATTGTAGAGTGTTGTTCAAGTTAGTTTCTGCTGCACAACTGTTTAGCTGTTTGCTTTATCTGGGGCTATTTCTGTACTTTAGGCTAACTGGAAATCGACACTGGTCTTTTATAATTAATTTTAGTCACCATATTTAAGGATGTGTGTTTGTCGCCTGTACCTCAGTACCAGTAACCACTGTGGAAGTGTGGCCTTTGGCCGCAGAGGGTGGAAGTAGTTTCTAGTGCCAAATCCTCTACCTGTTTGTTGTATCTGGTGCTATTTCTGTACTTTAGGCTAGCAATAAATCAAGACACTGGTTTTCTATAGTTACTTTTAATCACCAATATTGGGTTGTGTCACTTTGTTACTTTGTTCTGGTTGGAGGTGCAGCAGTCATTCATGCCATTGATTTTTTGGCCATGCTAGAGGATATATGTAGCTTGATTTGCATCTAACCTGCAAATGTTGCTTCCAACAAATGGTACTTATTAGGGAGGATTTGAATTGCTATGACCTTTCATTTATGGACCACTCTCGGAGGGATATGGCTGTCAGGAGCTTTAAGCATTTAAAATTTTGATCTTTAAGTGGATTATATCAATCTAATATATGATAGTTGCTCTGTGTTAAAAAAGACGATAGCTGCATTTTATCCTCATGGTGGTTATATGTGGCAGGGGAGACAAATCCATTGGGTTGGGCAATGAGGATGAGGGCTGCGCTTTATGTGGCACAGGCGTTGGACTACTGCAGTAGCAAAGGGAGGGCACTCTATCATGATCTGCATGCATACAGGGTCGTCTTTGATGTGGTAGGTCTTTACTTGTTCGCATTAGTTGCTTCTCAGATCTTTCATACAAAAGCATTAATCCTTTTGTGTTTTGACTGTGGGCCAATTTTGTAGGATGGTAATCCAAGACTATCATGTTTTGGTCTGATGAAGAACAGCAGGGATGGAAAGAGTTACAGTACTAATTTGGCTTTCACGCCTCCTGAGTATCTTAAGACAGGTAAATGTGTCACACACTAGCAATAGTATCCCATGAAACATTTTGGGGATGTGCCTCTTTAACTGTTATCTGTTCTGCAGGCAGAGTAAGTCCTGAGAGTGTGGTTTACAGTTTTGGCACTGTCTTGCTTGATCTCCTGAGTGGAAAGCACATTCCACCAAGTCATGTAAGTTTTCCTACCCTGTGTGCTTTTAACATAGTCTACACTTATAATACATTGGCGCTGTAGTGCTATTAACATATTCTAGAATTTATATAGAAATAAATTTTACACTAACCTTTTCTCTCCTTTATTTAGTTCTTTGTGTGTGGATATTTATTTTTTGCCTTTGGTATATTTTTTCGAGGGAACGAGTTGACATTACCTTTTCTTTTCCCTGTAGGCACTCGACCTTATAAGAGGAAAGAACTTTCTAGTGCTGATGGATTCTTGCTTGGAAGGTCATGTATCCAACTCCGATGGAACTGACTTGATGCGATTAGCATCCCGCTGCTTGCAATATGAAGCACGTGACCGGCCAAATCTGAAAACTGTGGTATCCGGTCTCGCAGGTCTCCAGAAAGATGCTTCTGTAATGTTCTTTCTTAGCTATGGTCTTTTCATGTTAAAATTCTTATACCATGGTGATTCTTGAGTACGCAAATGTCCCTTGTTAAATTTTTTTCCAATTGTAAATTAGAGGTAGTAAGTCTGATGTTATTTTGTTCGAATGCACTTAGTGCATGTGTTGAGAACACAAAGGTTGTTCGTGTGTGCCATACATTCTATCTTGTTTTTTCTAGCATGTGGACTTATGTCATTATTTTTACAGTTTTCCTTGCTTAATAGTTCTAACTGAATTTTAATGCAGACTCTGTCGCACACTTTGCTGGGGATCCAACATGATAAGAAAAACTCAGATCGAGTTTCCTTATCCGCTATTGGGAAAGCTATTGCCAGAGCAGACCTGAATGAGGTGCATGAAATATTGCTGCATGATGGATATAATGAGGACGACGCGGCTAATGCTGAGGTAAAGGGGGGGGGGGGGGGGGGGGGGAGGTGGTGGTTCGCTGCCGGACCAACCCGGCGACACTTCCCAGATCCCACCATCGCCCCCGCGTCTATGGTCCATGTCGGGGCCGAGCTCGTCCGTCCAGGCCACACGACGTTAGCGCTGCTAAGCCCTCCGACCAGGTCTCAGCGTGTCGTCTCCAGGTTTGCACGGTGTTAGTGCTGCTGGTCCTATTCAATGGTGAGCCCTGCTGTTGTCTCCCTCAGATCTGCTAGATATTTAGTAGATGCAGCTAACCTTTTTTGTTGAATCGTTGGAGCATTGGCGTATGCAAGCCAAAACTTTATACACATATTGATTTCTTGTTGAATTTAGTAGCAATATATTTTTGCTATGAACGACAACAACTTTCTTGTGCCATGAAGGAACAGATGCTTGATTGATGTGTAGGAGTATTGTGCCATGAAAGAACAACTTTCTGTTCCAACCTGAAAGTCTTGGTACCACACACAACTTACAAGCAAAATCAGGAAGGGTCTCTGATTTTTCCAGTTTTGCTAGACAATAGAATGTTCTCTAGTCAGTGTACGTGAGCAGGAAAATTTATTTGACTCTGAATCTCTGAAAAGATGTGTGTGAGCAATACGATTCCTAAATATTGCATTGTCTGGATGTAACACATGTTGGCACTGTCTGGATAGTGGGAGGACAGTGGGTAGTCAGTTATTGAGTAGAATAATTGTAAGTAGCTGAGCGATGTCAGCACGGCTCGGTGGATTTCCTTCCATGGTTGGGATGTGAGTAAATTGTAGGTTTTGATGGGTTTTAGACTTTTAGGAAAAATATATCTGTACTGAACTTAAACAATTGAGGATAATAAAACTATAATGGAAGTATCAAACACCTAAAAAACGATTGTATTGAACCCCAGGTATGCTGTTACCATAGTTATGTTTCTCAACTCATGATGACTTTTGCAACTTGTATTTTCCGTTGATGTATTGGAGTCTGGAATTACATATGTTGTGGTCTAAATGGTAAAGGCTTGGGTGATTTAACAACTAATTGTTTGGTTTGCGTGTATATATTTGATTGTTCTCTTAATGCTGCCTACATGCTTGTACTGAAAATCGTGACTATGTTAGAATTATTTGCATGCATGGCTATCATATTCTTATAATTTTAATATCCTCTGGTGCTTTTTTCATGCAGGCTGTCACTGCTTCTAGCACAAAGAAAGCTGACCTGATCTTTGGTGAGATACAATCACAGATAAAGAACAAGAACATTACGGTAGATGTGAAAGCAAACTCAGAGTCAAATGTAAATCTCTCTCTCTGTATATGTATATACTTAACCCCTGGAAATTGCATGCTTTGCTCAAAATGGACCTGCAACATGTTCATTTCTTGTGATATCACCTAGACTAATAGTAGTAGTTTGCCAAACTATTATCAAGCATGCTATTTGTGTTGGTCAACAATTTGCTCTTTGACTAATTAGTTGATCTGTCATGTTTCTCACTGTTCGAGTTCTGTTGACTGCTTGCTTTGACGTGCTGTTCAGATCATTACTACAGTTACTGTTGATGAGATTGCAACACCAGGACTGAAAACCATCCTTAGCTTTGCTGTTCCTGATCAGAGGGCTGGAAAGGTAATAATCTAATTCAGTTTATTATTTCTTAAGTGGAAGGTTATTCTTCAATGTATTCATGTATTTATTTCTGGTTGCAGGTTGAGCTTCAGTATTTGCATGATTATGCTGGAGTTAATGCAAGCATTGGTCTGACAGCCAATCCTGTAATCAACCTCTCTGCTGCCTTTGGCACTAAGGCTCTTGCAGTTGGTGCAGATGTCTCACTTGATACTGCCACTGGGAACTTAACCAAATACAACGCTGGACTGAGGTTCACTCATGAAGACCTCATCGCATCCCTGACCCTGTGAGTTTTCAAAGTGTAGTAATCTTATATATTTAGGCACTGTATGCGACTGTTATTTGACAACGCTTAAGCTTATTTAATACTTGTAATTTCTTTTTTATGGTTAAGTGCAAATCCCTGCTTAATGTGTTTCAACTTCAAGCCGTTGTGTAGCTGGTTTAGGGCATAAAAAATAGTCAAAATATTAATATATTGTCACCATGATTTCACCTTTTGAGACATTTCTCAAATGGAGTTTTTCAAAGAAGCAACTTTATAATTTTGCTTCACTTATATTTGTTTGCAACAAACACGAGTTTCTAAGTCACTCAGATTATTGCATGTACAGCAATTGATGAAAGTTACTGACTTTGCTAAGTGTTTTTTTTGTTTCATTGAAAAAAAGGGATCTTTTGCAGTAAGCTGGTGGCAATATGGCTAATATTGAGCCGTGCCTCCAGGAAGGGTTTGATGCTAAGTATTTTGGTTTTCTAATTGAGTGAAAAGTCCTATGTATAATTTTGGGTTTGATGCTCAGTATTTTGGTTTCCTAATTGAGTGAAAAGCCCTATGTATAATTTTCTTATATTAAATGAAACTGATGTCATAGCTCCTCAACAGATATAATCCCGTTTCTTCTAGGATGTTTACTGTCTTATTATTGCAGTGCCTTTCCAAATTTCATGTTACTAATCCAACCTTCTCTTGCAGGAACAACAGGGGAGACAGCCTTACTGGAGCTTACTACCACAAGGTGAGCGAATTGAGCAACACAGCTGTTGGGGCAGAGCTTACCCACAGCTTCTCGACCAATGAAAACACCCTCACCTTTGGCGGGCAGCACGCTCTGGACCCACTTGTTAGTCGCTGAATTCTCGCTCTTGGTAGTACGAGAATTCTTACTCTCATCGAGAGAGGATGACACTAGGAGTTGGGGCAATTTTCTTGTCTATTTCTCACACAAGCTCACACAAATGCCATGCCAACCCAAGGGGTTGGGGTTACATATTTATAGGCTGCTAGCCAGCCAAGCATATGCCAAGATGCTAGTCTAAAATGCTAAGATGCTGTCCTCTAGTCTAAGATGCTGTCCTCTAAGATGCTGTCCTCTAGTCTAAGATGCTGTCCTAAAAACAGAAAAACAGCCACAAGGACCATGACCATGTGAGCATCATAGCCCCACAAAGACCAGCCACACATGAGACTTATCCATCATTCTCCCCCTAAGTCTTGTGCGTCGTCTTGTGGGAGAGTTGAACCATCCCGGTCCTGGAGCAGAGCTCAAGGAACTTGATCCTCCCAAGGGGCTTGGTGAGCAGGTCCGCAAGCTGGTCCTTGGTGTTGATGTAGCTCGCCTTGATGCTCCCTTCCTCCAAACAGCTTCGGATGAAGTGGTACCTCACCCGGATGTGCTTGCTGCGTTCGTGGAACACGGGGTTCTTTGCCAGGGCTAGAGCGGACTTGCTGTCCACCCTGAGCTCCACCGCTCTAGTGTCTCTGCCGAGGAGATCACCAAGCAGTCGAGCGAGCCAGAGCGCCTGAGTCGAAGCGGTGGAGGCCGCTATGTACTCGGCCTCGCAGCTGGACAGGGCCACCACCTGCTGCTTGACCGACTGCCAGCTAACGAGGCACTTGCCGAGGAAGAAGAAGATCCCGCTCGTGCTCTTGCTGGTGTCGATGTCGCCGGCGTGGTCGCTGTCGCTGTACCCGACGAAGTGTGCCGCCCCAGGGCACCTCGGGTAGTAGAGGCCGTGGTCGAGAGTCCCCGCAACATAGCGGATGATCCTCTTCACAGCCTGCTGGTGCTCCGTCGTCGGTCGCTGCATGAACCGACTAACGTAGCCGACGGAGAATGCCAAGTCCGACCGTGTGTGGGCGAGGTAGCGAAGGCTCCCCACAAGACGCCGGTACTGCGTAGCGTCCACCTCCTCCGTCGTGCTGTCGCGGCTCAGCTTCAGCCTCTCCTCCATCGGAGTGAGAGCTAGGTTGCAGTCGGTGAGCCCAGCTAGCTCAACGACGCGCTTGGCGTAGGCGGTCTGTCGAAGCGTGATCCCAGAGTCATCCTGGTGTACCTCGATTCCCAGGTAGAAGGAGAGAGGCCCCAGGTCACTCATCTGGAAGGTGGCCTTCATCTCTTCCTTGAATGCCGCCACCTCCGCATCCTTGGTGCCGGTGATCACCAAGTCGTCGACGTAGACACCCACCAACAGGGCATTACCTCCATTGCCCCGTCGGTAGATGGCCGCCTCGTGCGGGCTTTGCTCGAAGCCCATCCCCTTTAGCGTGGAATCCAGCTTGGCATTCCACGCCCTCGGTGCCTGCCGCAAGCCATAGAGGGCCTTGCGCAGGCGGAGCACCTTGCCCTCCTTGCCGGGGATCGCAAATCCCGGCGGCTGGTGCACGTAGACCTCCTCCTTCAAGTCGCCGTTAAGGAACGCCGACTTGACGTCCATGTGATGAACACGCCAGCCCTCCTGGGCAGCTAGCGCAAGGAGGAGTCGCACGGACTCCATCCGTGCCACGGGAGCAAAGGCGTCGTCGAAGTCGACCCCCTCCTGCTGCACGAAACCTCGTGCCACCAAGCGAGCCTTGTGCTTGACGATGGCACCGGCTTCATCCCTCTTCAGCTTGTACACCCACTTAAGGGTGATCGCGCGATGACCACGAGGAAGGTCAGCAAGCTCCCAGGTGCGGTTCTTCTCAACCGCATCCATCTCCAACTGCATCGCGGCGCGCCATGCCGCGTGTCTCTCGGCCTCTGCGAACGACCGAGGCTCGCCGTCGTCACACGCAAGGTGCAACTGCGCCTCCAGGTCCTCCAGGTCATGAGGCACCAGTCCCGGCACCAACTGGTCGCCGAGAAGGTTCTCCATCGTACGGTACCGCAACGGCTCGCCGTCGTGGTACGCGTCGATGCGCTCCTCGTCGTGAGAGAGCGGAGTAGCGAGCTCAACCGGGCTATGCTCGACACGAGCTGGTGTTGGAGTAGACGTGCCCGGAGAGGTGCCTGTCGGTGCTGGAGTGCGTGGCATTGCCGGCTGTGGTGAAGCCGGCGAAGAACTCATCGCAGCCGAGGTCCTGGCTGGAGAGCTTGGAGCTGTCGGAGTAGCAGGCGCCGGGGTCGGTGGAGGCTCGGGGACTGGGGTAGACGCGCTCGCCGAAGAAGAGCTGCCTACTCCCCCAGCTCCCTCGAAGTGGACGTACTCGACAGTGAAGTCGTCGTAAGTCGGAGCCGAGCCATCGTCCACCGCCTTGTCCCACGCCCATCCTCGCCCTTCGTCGAACACAACGTCGCGCGCCGTGCGCACACGCTGTGTCTTCGGGTCGAGGATGCGGTAGGCCTTCGAGCCCTCCGCGTAGCCGATGAACACTCCCGGAGTGCTCCTGTCGTCGAGCTTGCTGATGTGGCCAAGCTCCTTGGCGAACGCGAGGCAGCCGAAGACCCGCAAGTGGGAGACCGCCGGCTTGCGCCATGCCAAGCCTCGTACGGCGTCCTGCCGTCGAGCGCCTTGGTAGGCGAGCGGTTGAGGATGTAGACGGCCGTCACCACCGCCTCTCCCCAGAAGACAGCCGGCATCCCCCTCTGCTTGAGGAGGGCCCGAGCCATCCCCACAACCGTCTGGTTGCGCCGCTCGACGACGCCGTTCTGCTGCGGGCTGTACGGCGCGGAGTAGTGGCGCTGAATGCCCTCGTCAGCGCAGTACGACGCGAATTCAGCCGCCGTGAATTCGCCGCCGTTGTCGGTGCGCAGCACGCGCAGCTTGCGGCCGCACTCCGCCTCCGCAGAAGCCTGCGCGCGTCTGATGGCGTCCGCAGCCTCTCCCTTGCTGCCGAGGACCATCACCCACATGTAGCGGGAGAGGTCGTCGACGAGCAGCAGGAAGTAGCGTCGTCCTCCCGGTGTGGCCGGTGTCACCGGGCCACACAAGTCCCCGTGCACGAGCTCGAGCCTCTCCTTGGCTCGAAAGCTCGCCTGCTGGGGAAAGGGGAGTCGCCTCTTCTTCGTCAACACGCAGACGTCGCAGAGCTGCTCCACATGGCCGAGGCACGGCAGGCCTCGCACCATCTTCGTGGCACTGAGCCGCTTCAGGGCCTCAAAGTGAAGGTGCCCGAAACGCTCGTGCCACTGCCACGCCTCGTCGTCCCGACGAGGAGCGAGACAGAGGGGTTGTGCCACCTGCACGTTAAGGACGTAGAGTCGATTTGCGCTTCTGGATACCTTGGCAAGAAGGCGACGACGACGATCCCAAATCCTCATGACTCCGTCCTCAACCACCACGCGCGAATCGTTCTCATCCAGCTGTCCCAAGCTGATGATGGAGTTCCTCAACGCGGGGATGTAGTAGACTCCGGTGAGCAGCCTGTGCTCACCAGACACGGCGGTGAAGATGATGGAGCCGACGCCCTTGATCTCCACGCCGGAGGCATCCCCAAACTTGACGGAGCCTCGGACGCTAGAGTCAAGCTCGGTGAAGAACTCCCGTCGACCGGTCATGTGATGGGTGGCGCCGGTGTCGAGGCACCACCCGTCAGTCTTGTCGTTGCCGGAGCTGTCGCCGAGGAGGGCGTGTGCTTTTGGCTCGTCAAGGTGGAGGAGAGCCGCTGCGACCGGTGCCGCTGGAGGTAGCTCGATGCTGGCATGTGCCATGAACAGAGCCGGCTCCTCCTCCTCCGCCTGTGCGACGTGGGCCTGGCCGCGTCGTGGCTGTCGACAGTCCTTGGCCCAATGGCCAAGCTGGCCGCAGTTGCGGCAGGCGTCGTCTCGTGCCGGCTTGTGCCTGCCGGCGGCGCCGCCCTGGGTGCCTCCGCGGGCATCACCCTCGGCACGTCCTCGCGCCCCGGCCTGGGCGTCTCTGCGCGCCTTGCGTGGCTTGCCACGCTTGCGGCCGCCTGTCGCGGAAGAAGGCTCCCCCTTCCTCCGGTCACCCTGGCTGGCAAGCCACTGCTCCCGAGTGAGAAGGAGCTTCCCGCCAGTGGTGATGGGCCCTGAGAGGGACTGTGGCTCATCACTATCGACGACCTTGAGGCGACCTATCGCCTCCTCGATCGACATCGTGGAGAGATCCAGCAGCGACTCGATCGAGCGAGCCATCTGCTTGTACTTCTCGGGGACGCAGCGGAAGAGCTTTTCGACAGCTCTCTCCTCGCCGTAGGTGTCGTCGCCGAACTGCACCATCTTCTGCAACAGAGTGTTGAGACGGAGAGCAAAGTCATCAACGTCCTCACCTGGCTTGAAAGCCAGGTTCTCCCACTCCTTGCGAAGTGCCTGCAGTGTGGACTTGCGGGCGCGGTCGCTGCCGATACGTGCCGCAGCGATGGCGTCCCAAGCCTCCTTGGCAGTCCGCTTGCTGGTAAGCGAGAACTGCATCTCGGGTGGGACTGCAGCGATGAGAGCATCCAGCGCCCGTCGATCTAGGTCGTAGTCGACGTCGCCGTACCGTACTGCCTCCCACATGTGCCGCACCTGGAGCTTTACCCTCATCACCGCAGCCCACTCGACGTAGTTGGTCTTGGTGCGGGTAGGCCACCCACCGCCGGGACCGACGTCCCTGACAACAGCCTGGAGCCCGTGGTAACCACGGTACCGATCCGGGGAGAGAGAGCCACGCTGCCTGTGAAGGCCGCGCTCTCCATCGACCCGTCCGCCACCGTTGCCGTGCGCGCCTCCTCCAGGAGCGCCGCCGCCGTGCGCGCCTCCTCCAGGAGCGCCACCGGCGCGTCCGCGCCTGTCTGGGCTGCCGCCGCGCTCGTGGGCGTGCGCGGCTGCCCCAGGAGCGCCACCGCCGTGCGCGCCTCCTCCAGGAGCGCCGCCAGCGCGTCCGCGCCTGTCTGGGCTGCCGCCACGCTCGTGGACGTGCGCGGCTGTCCACTGCGCCGCCCGCGCTCGCGCTGCCTCCCTCTCTAGCAGCTCGAGGTCCGCGTCGGCGGTGTCGTCAGCGGAAATGGAGCTGCCGATGCTGCCGCGCAGAGCCTCGACCTCCGCCGCCGCCGCCGCTGCTTCCGCCTCCGCTCTGGCTGCTGCCAGCTCCGCCGCTGCTAGCCTCGACGCCCTTGCCGCCGCCGCAGCGGTCTCTGCCGCCGCTCGCTCGCGTTCCTCTGCCGCGGCAAGTTCGGCCTCCTGCCGACGCCGCGTGCTCGAGGCGACCGAGCGCTGAGACTGCCCTGCGGACATGACGCGCTACCGGGGGGCTGCTGCATGGGGAGAGGGCTGCTTCAGACGAGCTGGGAGAGGAGTGAACAGGAGCGGCCGGAGGAGCTGCTGCTGCCAACAGCTGGGGCTGTTGTGGGGCTGGGAGAGAAGATGAGCAAGAGATGCTCAGGCTACAGGATAATACGGCTCCGATACCACTTGTTAGTCGCTGAATTCTCACTCTTGGTAGTAGGAGAATTCTTACTCTCATCGAGAGAGGATGACACTAGGAGTTGGGGCAATTTTCTTGTCTATTTCTCACACAAGCTCACACAAATGGCATGCCAACCCAAGGGGTTGGGGTTACATATTTATAGGCTGCTAGCCAGCCAAGCATATGCCAAGATGCTAGTCTAAGATGCTAATATGCTGTCCTAGCTAAGATGCTGTCCTCTAGTCTAAGATGCTGTCCTCTAAGATGCTGTCCTCTAGTCTAAGATGCTGTCCTAAAAACAGAAAAACAGCCACAAGGACCATGACCATGTGAGCATCATAGCCCCACAAAGACCAGCTACACATGAGACTTATCCATCACCACTAACCGTCTTGAAGGCCCGCATCAACAACTCTGGCAAGGCCAGCGCCCTCATCCAGCATGAGTGGAGCCCAAAGTCACTGGTCACCGTCTCGGCCGAGGTCGACACAAAGACCATCGACAAGAGCTCGAAGGTCGGGATTGCCGTGGCCCTTAAGCCCTGATTGGTTATCGAGACCATATTTTTTTCCTTCTAAGCTCCTAGCATGACTGTTTCGATCAGATCAGGTCAGCTGGTGAAAACAAAACTGTTGGGGTTCCCGGCATCTTTTGGTCGTTGCAGTCTGTCGATTTCATGAACCGTGAAATGTTTCATTGAGGAATTTTTTCGGTCGTCTGTGTAGCGCTCTGTTAAATGAGCAACCTTCACAGTAGAATTCTGAACTTGTTTACAATGGTTGATGGTGACTTGTGTCAATTGAGGTATGGGTGGTCCTGTTTTCTGCAACCGTTTTTGCAAGGGGTACGTGGTACCTTTGCCAGCTCTATGAAGAGCCCGTTGCCTGTACCCCCATGAAGTTCTTTCCACCCTTCGATAGGAATCGGCGGCCATGGATGGCTCGCATGGAGGCTTTGCAAGGACGTGATGCGCAAGAAGATAGTCCTACCGTGGTGCGCTTGACCACGTACCTGCTTGCTCTGGATGAGCAGTATGACTGGCAAGCCTTGGAGCTGAGAGCGTGCCTCCGGCGCGCCGAAGAAGCCGAGATCTTCACTCGGATGCTCCAGGTGCAACTCGCCGAAGCGCATGCCAGTGCTGCAGCTGCTGAGAGCCAGGAGACTGCAATGTCAGAAGCTCTGAAGGAGGCCGAAGATCGGCATGTTCATCAACTGGGTGAGGCCTATTTGTTCACTAGGGCCAAGCGGAGGGCGCTGGTTGATGAAATGCGGGATGCCCCGATCTTGGAGGGGATCCCTATCCACCCAACTGAAACAAGGAGAACCGGTGATGTAGAACCGCCAGCGCCTCCACCTTCGGAAGTGTTAGAAGCAGAACCCTTGGTTCCTCTCACTCAGCCATTAGCGCGAGAAGCTGTAGATCCATAGCTAGGACAGTAAAAGAATCCGCCGAGCACAGGAATCAAGATGCGTGGTTCCAAGGTAGATTAGTTGCCTTGGGATGTTGTACCCGTAGTAGTAGTGCTTTTCGTCGCTGTCCTCCTGTATTGTACTCTTGTCGTTATTGTCATCCGTAGTTATTGGATGCGTGTTGTAGATTCACCTAAGAAGAGTGGATCCTAATTCACTTTTTTTAAACCCTCCCATTAGGAGAAGTACTTGTGTTTTAGTTTTTGCTATTTTCGCCTATAATGTAATGCTATCCAATGTTGTACTTCAAATCTAAGTGTGTTAGTTGCTTGAACCCAACTCCATCAAATACTTCTTTCCACTAACATGTCATTTATTTGTTGGCCTAGAATAGGCACCATGTAATGACAACCAACCTCTATGTTCGTTTACAGTATTAAGACCAACCTTCAGTACTAATACGATGAGAAAACATATTAGTCATATGAGGTTTTCTATACCAAGCAAATCACCCGCAGCGAAGCGCGGGCAGCAATGGCTAGTTTATATGATGTGTGGATTCTGTATCCAGGGGTTCTGGCGCTGCCATCAGCGAATTCAGCATTTTGCAATCTTCCGAAATTTCATAAAAGAATCAGGTATCCAGTACACAAAGTTAAGACAACCTGCAAAAATCTAATTTCAAATTCACATGAAGTGTGACATTGCTCATCATGTGCTAATATAGTTCCACTTGTCTTTTCTGAATCTTGATATCAAAGGTGAAATCTGAACTGAATTTCTGCAGGTTCTACGTATATGATATATTTATGTAATTAATCTTTTAAACATTCCAACATGTTGGAATGATCCTATTTTCACTATTGGCACGCCGGCTCCCCTGGATACCAGTGAATTTTCTTAACGATATTAGCATAATATATTAAGAAATTTTGCTACTTGCAAGAAACCAAAATAGTACCGCAGTCAAATGTAACAACTGGTTTTAGCTTGATCTCTTCCTCCTGCAGGAAAAAAAGAAACTTTTCAACACCCAAACAGGGGGAGGAGGGAGGGGGATTGAACGTAATAAATGAATAAACCCCAGATTTGCACCTTTACTTTTAGCCTTTTTGCTCTTTTTGCCACATGCCGCTGAGAAAGCTCTCTACTTTGTTGATCCTGTTAAGAAAAGTTACTTCACGAGAATTAAAACAGAATGAGAATATTAAGTTTTGCCTCAAAAAGGCAAAGTAGCAAATCAGCCTGGTATTTGAAGCATTCTTATAAAAGCATTATTACAAAGTTATGATGCAATTAGTTACCTGGATAACTGAGAAAAGACGAAATGCACGATCTTGACCAGCAGATAATATGCATTTTCCATTGCCATAGAATCTAAGAACAAAAATAGGTTGACTCAGCAAAAGCACAACTGACAGGAAGCAAAAGACAAGAGACAAATTGGAGGGAAGCTGCACCTTATGCACCTAGGTGGAGCACTGTGACCACTTCGAAATCGTAACAGACGAGCATCTCCATCATTACTATCGAATATCCACATCTGGTAGAGCATATTAGATTAGGACCTCAAAGTTAAACGAGGCCATTAACAGGTAACATTGATAAGGGAATTGTATATTTGTTCCCAGCTATTTTGTTAGCTGCACTTATTAGCAGGCTATCAAGCTGGATGCTAGTTGTCAGAAAGAAGATTCTTGTTGCCCCTGCCCCTATTAAAATATGTAAGGCGAGCCAGGCTAACATTGAAATATTGCAAACATACAAGAAAATACTAGCAGCTATTGAAGTGCCTGAACTGTGACTAGGGGCTCTTGGTGGGTTTCAACTCTAGCCTACCCCAACTTGCTTGGGACTGACAGGCTTTGTTGTTGTTGTTGTTCTATACAAGAAAATACTACTAGATGTGAGGCATAATGGCCTGCATAATTTCAGCACTACTGAACCATTATGAAGATAAAGCGTGCAAAGGTTTGCAACTTCCAAGTGATTGGACAGCTGGTGAAGCTGGGTAAGTAGACAGTGCATGCAGTTTTCTACCATACAGCAACTGAGAAGTAAAACCAAAAACAGGCACTAACTTTGATTGAATTATCAGCAGCTGAACTCATCAGAATAGGTTCGTTCGCAAAAAAGTGAAGTGAAACTATTGAACCATCATGGGCCTCCCTAATCACAGAATGCAGCCGTCTCTTCTCAAGATTCCATATGCTGATAACGCCTGAAGAACCTCCAGAAGCCAAAAGGGGTTGCCCATCTGGAAAAAAAGGTAAATTTGGGAAAGACCGCTTTAGCTAGTCTGAGATACAGAAGTGGTATAACATTACCATAGTGCAACTTTGGTGTTACCAAAATGGAATGTCAAACATCATAACCAAAAAAAGAAAAATAAAACATTGATGTCAGTAAAGTATCAGGTTATCTGCCCAGCGATAAGAAAAACCAGATGTGTTTCCATAATAACCCAAATGTGGACTCTATAATTTTACAAATTTTAGTGTCAATAAAGCAGCAAAAGTTGATTCAAACTAGGGAGGACTCTTCAACACAACTTTTATCCTTAAATTCTTGTTCAAGCTCCAAACAGTCAAAAAACAAAATAATCAAATGATACTCCCTCCGTTCCAAATTATAAGTCGTTTTGGCTTTTCCAGGTACATTACTTTTGCCATGTATCTAGACATAATATATATCTAGGTGCATAGCAAGATCTATGTACCTAGAAAAGCCAAAAAGGCTTATAATTTGGAACAGAGGGAATTAGTAGGTACACTGTGTTAGTCGCTGAATTCTCACTCTTGGTAGTAGGAGAATTCTTACTCTCATCGAGAGAGGATGACACTATGAGTTGGGGCAATTTTCTTGTCTATTTCTCACACAAGCTCACACAAATGCCATACCAACCTGAGGGGTTGGGGTTACATATTTATAGGCTGCTAGCCAGCCAAGCATATGCCAAGATGCTAGTCTAAGATGCTAATATGCTGTCCTAGCTAAGATGCTGTCCTCTAGTCTAAGATGTTGTCCTCTAGTCTAAGATGCTGTCCTAAAAACAGAAAAACAGCTACAAGGACCATGTGAGCATCACAGCCCTACAAAGACCAGCCACACATGAGACTTATCCATCATTCTCTCCCTAAGTCTTGTGCGTCGTCTTGTGGGAGAGTTGAACCATCTCGGTCCTGAAGCAGAGCTCAAGGAACTTGATCCTCCCAAGGGGCTTGGTGAGCAGGTCCGCAAGCTGGTCCTTGGTGTTGATGTAGCTCGCCTTGATGCTCCCTTCCTCCAAACAGCCTCGGATGAAGTGGTACCTCACCCGGATGTGCTTGCTGCGTTCGTGGAACACGGGGTTCTTTGCCAGGGCTAGAGCGGACTTGCTGTCCACCCTGAGCTCCACCGCTCTAGTGTCTCTGCCGAGGAGATCACCAAGCAGTCGAGCGAGCCAGAGCGCCTGAGTCGAAGCGGTGGAGGCCGCTATGTACTCGGCCTCGCAGCTGGACAGGGCCACCACCTGCTGCTTGACCGACTGCCAGCTAACGAGGCACTTGCCGAGGAAGAAGAGGATCCCGCTCGTGCTCTTGCTGGTGTCGATGTCGCCGGCGTGGTCGCTGTCGCTGTACCCGACGAAGTGTGCCGCCCCAGGGCACCTCGGATAGTAGAGGCCGTGGTCGAGAGTCCCCGCAACGTAGCGGATGATCCTCTTCACAGCCTGCTGGTGCTCCGTCGTCGGTCGCTGCATGAACCGACTAACGTAGCCGACGGAGAATGCCAAGTCCGGCCGTGTGTGGGCGAGGTAGCGAAGGCTCCCCACAAGACGCCGGTACTGCGTAGCGTCCACCTCCTCCGTCGTGCTGTCGCGGCTCAGCTTCAGCCTCTCCTCCATCGGAGTGAGAGCTGGGTTGCAGTCGGTGAGCCCAGCTAGCTCAACGACGCGCTTGGCGTAGGCGGTCTGTCGAAGCGTGATCCCAGAGTCATCCTGATGCACCTCGATTCCCAGGTAGAAGGAGAGAGGCCCCAGGTCACTCATCTGGAAGGTGGACTTCATCTCTTCCTTGAATGCCGCCACCTCCGCATCCTTGGTGCCGGTGATCACCAAGTCGTCGACGTAGACACCCACCAGCAGGGCATTTCCTCCATTGCCCCGTCGGTAGATGGCCGCCTCGTGCGGGCTTTGCTCGAAGCCCATCCCCTTTAGCGTGGAATCCAACTTGGCATTCCACGCCCTCGGTGCCTGCCGCAAGCCATAGAGGGCCTTGCGCAGGCGGAGCACCTTGCCCTCCTTGCCGGGGATCGCAAATCCTGGCGGCTGGTGCACGTAGACCTCCTCCTTCAAGTCGCCGTTAAGGAACGCCGACTTGACGTCCATGTGATGAACACGCCAGCCCTCCTGGGCAGCTAGCGCAAGGAGGAGTCGCACGGACTCCATCCGTGCCACGGGAGCAAAGGCGTCGTCGAAGTCGACCCCCTCCTGCTGCACGAAACCTCGTGCCACCAAGCGAGCCTTGTGCTTGACGATGGCACCGGCTTCATCCCTCTTCAGCTTGTACACCCACTTAAGGGTGATCGCGCGATGACCACGAGGAAGGTCAGCAAGCTCCCAGGTGCGGTTCTTCTCAACCGCATCCATCTCCAACTGCATCGCGGCGCGCCATGCCGCGTGTCTCTCGGCCTCTGCGAACGACCGAGGCTCGCCGTCGTCACACGCAAGGTGCAACTGCGCCTCCAGGTCCTCCAGGTCATGAGGCACCAGTCCCGGCACCAACTGGTCGCCGAGAAGGTTCTCCATCGTACGGTACCGCAACGGCTCGCCGTCGTGGTACGCGTCGATGCGCTCCTCGTCGTGAGAGAGCGGAGTAGTAGCGAGCTCAACCGGGCTGTGCTCGACATGAGCTGGTGTTGGAGTAGACGTGCCCGGAGAGATGCCTGTCGGTGCTGGAGTGCGTGGCATTGCCGGCTGTGGTGAAGCCGGCGAAGAACTCATCGCAGCCGAGGTCCTGGCTGGAGAGCGTGGAGCTGTCGGAGTAGCAGGCGCCGGGGTCGGTGGAGGCTCGGGGACTGGGGTAGACGCGCTCGCCGAAGAAGAGCTGCCTACTCCCCCAGCTCCCTCGAAGTGGACGTACTCGACAGTGAAGTCGTCGTACGTCGGAGCCGAGCCATCGTCCACCGCCTTGTCCCACGCCCATCCTCGCCTTTCGTCGAACACAACGTCGCGCGCCGTGCGCACACGCTGTGTCTTCGGGTCGAGGATGCGGTAGGCCTTCGAGCCCTCCGCGTAGCCGATGAACACTCCCGGAGTGCTCCTGTCGTCGAGCTTGCTGATGTGGCCAAGCTCCTTGGCGAACGCGAGGCAGCCAAAGACCCGCAAGTGGGAGACCGCCGGCTTGCGCCCATGCCAAGCCTCGTACGGCGTCCTGCCATCGAGCGCCTTGGTAGGCGAGCGGTTGAGGATGTAGACGGCCGTCACCACCGCCTCTCCCCAGAAGACAGCCGGCATCCCCCTCTGCTTGAGGAGGGCCCGAGCCATCCCCACAACCGTCTGGTTGCGCCGCTCGACGACGCCGTTCTGCTGCGGGTTGTACGGCGCGGAGTAGTGGCGCTGAATGCCCTCATCAGCGCAGTACGATGCGAATTCAGCCGCCGTGAATTCGCCGCCGTTGTCGGTGCGCAGCACGCGCAGCTTGCGGCCGCACTCCGCCTCCGCAGAAGCCTGCGCGCGTCTGATGGCGTCCGCAGCCTCTCCCTTGCTGCTGAGGACCATCACCCACATGTAGCGGGAGAGGTGTCGACGAGCAGCAGGAAGTAGCGTCGTCCTCCCGGTGTGGCTGGTGTCACCGGGCCACACAAGTCCCCGTGCACGAGCTCGAGCCTCTCCTTGGCTCGAAAGCTCGCCTGCTGGGGAAAGGGGAGTCGCCTCTGCTTCGTCAACACGCAGACGTCGCAGAGCTGCTCCACATGGTCGAGGCACGACAGGCCTCGCACCATCTCCGTGGCACTGAGCCGCTTCAGGGCCTCAAAGTGAAGGTGCCCGAAACGCTCGTGCCACTGCCACGCCTCGTCGTCCCGACGAGCAGCGAGACAGAGGGGTTGTGCCACCTACACGTTAAGGACGTAGAGTCGATTTGCGCTTCTGGATACCTTGGCAAGAAGGCGACGACGACGATCCCAAATCCTCATGACTCCGTCCTCAACCACCACGCGCGAATCGTTCTCATCCAGCTGTCCCAAGCTGATGATGGAGTTCCTCAACGCGGGGATGTAGTAGACTCCGGTGAGCAGCCTGTGCTCACCAGACACGGCGGTGAAGATGATGGAGCCAACGCCCTTGATCTCCACGCCGGAGGCATCCCCAAACTTGACGGAGCCTCGGACGCTAGAGTCAAGCTCGGTGAAGAACTCCCGTCGACCGGTCATGTGATGGGTGGCGCCGGTGTCGAGGCACCACCCGTCAGTCTTGTCGTTGCCGGAGCTGTCGCCGAGGAGGGCGTGTGCTTTTGGCTCGTCAAGGTGGAGGAGAGCCGCTGCGGCCGGTGCCGCTGGAGGTAGCTCGATGCTGGCATGTGCCATGAACAGAGCCGGCTCCTCCTCCTCCGCCTGTGCGACGTGGGCCTGGCCGCGTCGTGGCTGTCGACAGTCCTTGGCCCAATGGCCAAGCTGGCCGCAGTTGCGGCAGGCGTCGTCTCGTGCCGGCTTGTGCCTGCCGGCGGCACCGCCCTGGGCGCCTCCGCGGGCATCACCCTCGGCACGTCCTCGCGCCCCGGCCTGGGCGTCTCTGCGCGCCTTGCGTGGCTTGCCACGCTTGCGGCCGCCTGCCGCGGAAGAAGGCTCCCCCTTCCTCCGGTCACCTTGGCTGGCAAGCCACTGCTCCCGAGTGAGGAGGAGCTTCCCGCCAGTGGTGATGGGCCCCGAGAGGGACTGTGGCTCATCGCTGTCGACGACCTTGAGGCGACCTATCGCCTCCTCGATCGACATCGTGGAGAGATCCAGCAGAGACTCGATCGAGCGAGCTATCTGCTTGTACTTCTCGGGGACGCAGCGGAAGAGCTTTTCGACAGCTCTCTCCTCGCCGTAAGTGTCGTCGCCGAACTGCACCATCTTCTGCAACAGAGTGTTGAGACGGAGAGCAAAGTCATCAACGTCCTCACCTGGCTTGAAGGCCAGGTTCTCCCACTTCTTGCGAAGTGCCTGCAGTGTGGACTTGCGGGCGCGGTCGCTGCCGATGCGTGCCGCAGCGATGGCGTCCCAAGCCTCCTTGGCAGTCCGCTTGCTGGTAAGCGAGAACTGCATCTCGGGCAGGACTGCAGCGATGAGAGCATCCAGCGCCCGTCGATCTAGGTCGTAGTCGACGTCGCCATACCGGACTGCCTCCCACATGTGTCGCACCTGGAGTTTTACCCTCATCACCGCAGCCCACTCGACGTAGTTGGTCTTGGTGAGGGTAGGCCACCCACCGCCGGGACCGACGTCCCTGACAACAGCCTGGAGCCCGTGGTAACCACGGTACCGATCCGAGGAGAGAGAGCCACGCTGCCTATGAAGGCCGCGCTCTCCATCGACCCGTCGGTACCGATCCGGGGAGAGAGAGCCACGCTGCTTGTGAAGGCCGCGCTCTCCATCGACCCGTCCGCCACCGTTGCCGTGCGCGCCTCCTCCAGGAGCGCCGCCGCCGTGCACGCCTCCTCCAGGAGCGCCACCGGCGCGTCCGCGCCTGTCTGGGCTGCCGCCGTGCTCGTGGGCGTGCACGGCTGCCCCAGGAGCGCCACCGCCGTGCGCGCCTCCTCCAGGAGCGCCGCCAGCGCGTCCGCGCCTGTCTGGGCTGCCGCCACGCTCGTGGACGTGCGCAGCTGTCCACTGCGCCGCCCGCGCTCGCGCTGCCTCCCTCTCTAGCAGCTCGAGGTCCGCGTCGGCGGTGTCGTCAGCGGAAATGGAGCTGCCGATGCTGCCGCGCAGAGCCTCGACCTCCGTCGCCGCCGCACGCGCTGCATTCGCCGCCGCCGCTGCTTCCGCCTCCGCTCTGGCTGCTGCCAGCTCCACCGCTGCCAGCCTCAACGCCCTTGCCGCCGCCGCAGCGGTCTCTGCCGCCGCTCGCTCGCGTTCCTCTGCCGCGGCAAGTTCGGCCTCCTGCCGACGCCGCGTGCTCGAGGCGACCGAGCGCTGAGACTGCCCTGCGGACATGACGCGCTACCGGGGGGCTGCTGCGTGGGGAGAGGGCTGCTTCAGACGAGCTGGGAGAGGAGTGAACAGGAGCGGCCGGAGGAGCTGCTACTGCCAACAGCTGGGGCTGTTGTGGGGCTGGGAGAGAAGATGAGCAAGAGATGCTCAAGCTACAGGATAATACGGCTCTGATACCAGTTGTTAGTCGTTGAATTCTCACTCTTGGTAGTAGGAGAATTCTTACTCTCATCGAGAGAGGATGACACTATGAGTTGGGGCAATTTTCTTGTCTATTTCTCACACAAGCTCACACAAATGCCATACCAACCTGAGGGGTTGGGGTTACATATTTATAGGCTGCTAGCCAGCCAAACATATGCCAAGATGCTAGTCTAAGATGCTAGTCTAAGATGCTAATATGCTGTCCTAGCTAAGATGATGTCCTCTAGTCTAAGATGTTGTCCTCTAAGATGCTGTCCTCTAGTCTAAGATGCTGTCCTAAAAACAGAAAAACAGCCACAAGGACCATGTGAGCATCACAGCCCTACAAAGACCAGCCACACATGAGACTTATCCATCACACTGGCTAAATTGGATCTCAGGTGCTGGGTGGTACCTACACTAACTAAAATTTTGACAAGGAACCAGTTTAGGGCTTGAGACAAGCATGTTACAACGAAAATAAGGATTTTTGTTGTTCTTGTAACAATGTAGTTGACTAAACACTAATAAAAATTCCATTATCTAAACTTTTTTATTTTACAATATATTATTACATCACCTGTTCGAAATGACAGTGCAGTCACAGCACCACGAATCTGATGGTTGAAAGACATCAATTCTTCATCATATCTTACATTATGAACATGAACTGACCCATCAGAACATCCGACAGCAACTACATCCAGGGCAGGCGAAGAGACACAACACCGAACCGGTGAGTTCCAACCATTGAAATCATACAGTTTCTTTTTTGTGCTGATATTCCACAGCTGCAAGGGGCCTTCTTCGCTACCAACAATTACCTGATGCAGAAACAGACTTGTTAACAGAATGCAGACGAGGTTCGGAATGAATACTATTTCTGAAGCAAAACTCCAGATAGCTTCAAGCACCTTATTTAGGTAAGTATCAGGATGCATGATACATGTTGGGGTGAACTTGTCTCCCAATGATATGCTTCCAACTGGTTCAGTGTTTGGTCCTGCTCCTCTGAAGGCCCACATGAATACATTACCTTTAGCATCTGCACTTAGAACATATTCTCCAAACAGGTATAGCATGTTGACCTTTTCTTCATGTCTAATCCAAGTAGCCACCTGATTGAAAGAGAATGTGGGAGACATACATTTAAGGTTTGTCCAAGTAGCAGTTGATGGGCATATATGGTGAGGTATGGATCTCCCTTTGTAAGCTCATAGATGATCAGCATTATCCCAAAGTTCTAATTTCACATAATAATAGCACATCTTGAATACTTTCTAATCAGAAAAAAAAATGAACAAGGCTTCTAGTAAAGAATGAGTTTGGACAGCCAAGGGAGCAACCGATAGCAAAAGTTTAGGTAATGGTAGCACAGCAATTTCTGTACCTGATCAGTCCTTTTGAAAACTGCAATGTCACTTCCATAAGCAGCAAATGTATAATCCTTGTAGCATGCAATAGCACGGATCTTCTTGGGCAGTTGGGGTCCTTTGATAACATAAGAAACTCATAAACGACAAGAAAAACAGGAACATTAAAAAGAATACATGAACTGAAATATAAGAGGCTTACCAGCAAGAACCAAATTCAGCTTAGCACACTGCAGAACGAAAGGGAAAAAGCAAAATGAGTATCGCAAGCTTCTAGAATGAAATTCGGTTGCAAAGGAGGCATGTAATAGGAACAGAGCAGAGTAAGGTTTAAATGACAATCACGCAGCTCGGTTGACTACATTTATCCCCTACTAGGAGCAACCAGTAAATAAACTCTGAACTCTGCACCAGCTCAAAACAGATTCTAGTGATTTACTACATTCACTTGCTCTCACTATTCACGATACTGAATTCCAGCAGAGCAAACCACGCCACCTCGACGCACGAATCCTTGTCGAATTTTTTTTTTCAAACAGCAGAACAGACGGGGGTGAGCTGTAGAGTGACGACTTACGTTATAGACGTGGAAGGCCTTGCCGACGCTGACAGTGACGAAGGTCTCGGTGCCGAGGCGCTGCACGGAGAAGGGCACGCCGCCCGCCGTGATGTAGCCGATCGCACGGAACGGCTCGAAGATCCCCATCCTCTCTCCCTTTCCTCTCCGGTCGTGGAGCCCCTCCCCCGGCGGCGGCAACAGCCACTCCTGTCGCCGCTGCTTTTTCTAGGGTTTGGCAAAGCAGGAGAGGAGGCGGGAGCGCCGGCGGCGAGGGTTTTAGAGTGGGTTTGGGAGGCAGAGCGGCGGCGGGAGGCGGGGAACGGGGGTCGGGGGTTTTCCAGGTAGGTCAGTTTGGTTGGCCGTGTGAGGTAGGTCGGGTTGCGCGAGGCAGCTGCCGAACCGGGTCGGGCCGAGCCCAAACATGTCTTTTCTCCCACTTTTTGAAATGTTTGTCTTTTCTCTGTTTTTTTTTCTCCGACACTTTTTATCTCGTTACATTTCTATAATCGGTTAAATGTCTTTATTATTCCGTTCGATTTGATTTTTCACCACCACGTGAATTTACATGTCTTAGGGTAGTCCCAATGGTGTATTGATGATGGTTTCTATCCTCATTAAATGACTTGCCACGTAGGCAAAATGCTGACATGGCAACGTAATTAATGAAGAAAGAGAGCAAAAATCATAGAAATTGAAGAAACCAGGTCTACTCTTGACCCAATGCACCAAGAAACTATGAAATCGCCATTAGGAAGAAACTACTAGTTTCTAGGGAGCTCGTGTCGCACTTCCATTGGAGGAAAAGATAGAGTTGGGAGAGAGAAAGAGAAAATAGTTATTACTCATAGAAACCATGGGTTGAAAAGCAGTACTTTTTTTGTGCGATATCCTATGTTATAGAAACTACTAGTTTCTTTCATTGGGACTGCCATTACTCCATTCGATTCGATTTCTCACCACTAAGTCAATCCACTGTAAAATGTCGTAGCCAGTGTAGAGAGCTCTCACTCTGTGCAAAGTCTAAGAAAAGGTGTTAGTGACAAGCCTTACCTTCGCCCGTGCAATACGAGAAAACCACGACTCAAACCCGGAACCTTCCGGTCACAGACGATAAGACTCTACCGCTTGCACCAAGCCCGCCCTTCTAAGTCAATCCACTGTAATTCTATAAAATGATGCTATATACTTGTTTTACTAGACGCATTCGCAGGCGTTGCCCGAATACAATCGATGCACAGCAATTTGTAAACAACACTAAACTATCAATATATGAACATCAAGGTGTTGATTAGAAATTCATAGAAACGAGCGAATGCCAGGTGAAGAATAAGTGAATAACAATGGCTTTGAAAAAGTTAACAATAATGAAGGTGCCTTTTGTACCAAGCAATTTGATGTAATCTAGAGCCTAGAGTAGAACCCACGCGAGAAGTGATTAGTCATGCCACGGTAACATGGCAAAGTACAGCTATTTACCATACAACTTCCTTTGCATCAATCTTTACTGTCAGTGTCTAACATGCTTCGTAACAACAATACTAAACTCTGAAGCACTCACGATCATGCACCACCAGTACCATAACTAGACCAACTATAACTCAGGTACCCATAACGGAAAACCAAAAATTCTTTCCGTGGTTCATAACAATAACCAGACCCAAAAATGAATGAAAAGTGTGAAAACAGCTAGTGCTGCAGTGTGCTTACTAATCAATTTACAATTTTCTCGATTTACAGTTACCTTTTCCAAACTCATATCATGCTAAACAATGGAGGTACCACCGAACCTGATGTACACAACAATTATGAAGACATCTCATGCTACTGCATCTGTCGTAAGCCCATAATTGTTACCCTTTGTGCACAAGCTCTCTGATATTTCCCGACTGCAGATCAGCTGATATTCGCAAGCCAAGCTGTTACCTTCAACTTCTCTGAGTTCACCGCAAACTACAACACTAGGTATATCTGAATATTCCAGAGCTAATGGCCCAACAATGCTAACCCTGCCCAGCCAATGCCACATGGTGAACCATGTCAAGGGCACGTATAACAGAAGATGGAGCCGGAGCAGTGAACAAATCCAATCTACAGTGAAACGAACACATGATATGCAAATGATGGATCACAATGGGATAAGAGATCGAACATACTGCCGGGATGCACTGTTTCGCCCAAGGCCCAATCCTAGGCCCAACGGTGTCCTATCAGTCCTCTTACTGTGATCACAACACTGAGACGAACCAACTTGGCTATGAGGTTTTGAGTTTGCCTGAGAATCAGCGCAACTATGGTCGGTGCCATTACCATGATGTAAATGATTGTCACCATTCTGCGAAACTGCACTTGTCATCTGTACCATCCCCATTTCCTCATCAGTGTGCAATGTCTGGTCTAGCCGTTCAGTGTCCTCATTGTATCCATACAACAAGAAGTCAGAGCAGTTCTTGCGAATCCCATGATCATATGGGTTCCTGAATCTGCCACCTGGGCCTCTGAGATATGCATATCTCATGGAATTTGCCATCTCATTTGTTGTAATGTTCCTTGCTATCTGCAAGTGAGATGGAAGCAAGGCATGAGCACAGTGCAGGTATGCCTTTCATGTATAATGGAATGATGGAATGGATAGCTATAGGATGGAAGGCAACATCCTACACAGAAACCTCACAGAAAGCAAACCGGATTCCTAACCTTCATTATTTCATAATGAATCCGAAATAACATAGCAGTTTTATTCTTGATATTCTAGAGTTCGAAACCACGAACAGTACTAGATGTTAGTGTATACTATCAGAAGCCATACACTTAGGAATCATGAAAAGGCTGAAAATGGCATAAACAATACAACAAATCCAACAAGGCTTCAAAGATTTCAATGGTAAACACAAATGGCTGCAGTACCAGTTCCTTACAAGTTCGTGGTGTCTAATCAAAGTTGATGTTCCAGTTAGTGATCAAACAATATTTACAGTTTTACAAACAATATAAAATCACTCCGTAAAAACTAACCAAGTTTCTCTGTGAAAGAAATATAAATTCAAAAAAAAAAACTTTACCTGCGATGCTTGAACAACTGTAAGAACTGCAACGCCAAAGAAAAAGAAACAATCTAGTGTGAGAAATGATACCACCCCAGGATGCTGGAATGCAGAATAATGAATCCAAGCACCAAAGGATGATGGGGAATCTGGATCCCTTACAATTCCTGCAACAAAAACAGCAATGAAGCAACAAGAACTTCCAATGTAATAATTAGGATAAAGGACTCAAGGCATTACTCATAATGGCAGCAGAGCCAGTAATGATCATTGCCAAAACTTCTAGAGTGAGGAACATGAAGAATTCCCATTTGTTCTTCTGCAGTTACAGTTCACAAATAAACCAGATGAAAGAACACACTCACATTGAAGAAACAATGAATTATTTTAAAGGCCACAATTCTCTTTCTAATGTTACAGGCAGTAATTCAGTAAGATTCTGAGAGAGAGAGAGAGAGAGAGAGAGAGAGAGAGAGTACCATGATATTTATGTCAACTTTTATCAAATTTCATTGTTGATTATACGTTGGTGGCAAGCTTTCAGGATTTGTTGCTTGAGTATCTTAACTCAAATACAATACAGAAGGGCAGAAGGCAGATACATTAAATCACAACTACATAAATACGAAATCACAACAGAAACATGTACCTTTCCTATGCAATTAGATACCCAAGGGCAGTGGTGGTCAAACTGCTCCACGCAACGATCACATGTAGAACAATGTTTCGAACGAACAGGTCTGACTATCTGAAATGAAGATGTTAGGAAATCTGATCCATGAGAATAACAATCAAGGAGAGAGACAACTGAATTGCTCAATCGAGTGACTTACTTTGCATGTTATACAAAGTTGTGACCAGTTGCCAGAAACAAGTGCAGGATTTTCTAACTCCATCTTCAGCAACGGTTCCTAAACGAACAAATGCGCATGATTTAGACAGCAAAATTTGGGATTATGTTTTGACTTTTGAAGTTTGGAAATGCATCAAGCTAAAAGAACCAAAGTTCAATCAGAAGATAAAATTACATGCAGGAAACTACAATAATTAATGGGTACTTATATTTTAAACTTACATCATCCCTTTGATTTTGCGAGCCCCTTGTATTTATGTTGATGTAACCTGGATCTTTCCTGCATAAAGCAATTGTCAATGTCATGATGATGTTGAATGATAAAGGCTGCCTATATATCTATATCTTGTGCGTGATATGAAAGTAGCGGGGTAATTATACGACAAAACAATAGATATTTGTTATTAAAAGTGATATAGGGTAGACCCAGTGCCAGAGGCTCCCACATGAGTGGGGTCTGGAGAAGGGAAAAACCGAGGCAAGCCTTCCCCCCGCAAAATCTGCGGAGAGGCTGCTTCGAACCCATGATCTAGTGACTCAGTGAGACAGCTCTCACCACTGCACCAGGCCTGCCCTTCTATTAAAAGTGATATAATGATTTAAATAATTTGGTGTCTATCTGAGCATGCAAGAGTTGATCAAACAGTCAGCTACTAAAAATGGGTAAAGATATATCACACAAAGTTTTAGTTTTCCGCTCCACAAGGTGCATAAACTGAGAGAGTTTAACAAAGCCAAAGGACTCTAGCCCAAGTGGTTAGGGAATTCCGGCGGCACCCCTCAGGTCCTGAGTTCGACTCCCCGTGGGAGCAAATTTCAGGCTAGGGGTAAAAAAAAATCCCCTCGCCCGTCCCCATAAGCCAAAGCGCAGAACGGCCTGGCCCGGTTCTCACAGGGCAATGGATTCCGCTGCGTCAGGATGGGGCGGGGGTTCGGGGGTTTTCTCGATCTGTGTGAGAAGATAATCCTTCTTCTTAAAAAAATGCCCGGGGGCGTCATACCCCCCGCAGGTCGAGTTTTTTTTAGAGAGTTTAACAAAATACCCCAAAAAAAGAAAATCACAGACCCACAATATTACCAAGAAGTAATAAGTACTTCCTCCGATCGGAAATATAAAGTCCATCTAGGTTTGTCCTAAGTTAAAAAAAGTTCGACTAGCAATATCTACACAAAATGTATTATATTAAATGAAAAGAGGTTTATCCAAGTATTTTACATAATGAATCTAGATATTGGTGGTCAAAGTTAAACTAGTTTGACTTAGGACAAACCTAGATCAACTTACATTTCTGATCAGAGGAAGTAGTAACTGGCGATCAACGCCCTCATGTCTGGTTTGACCTATTTATAACTATCAACAGAATGCAACTTTTTAGAAATACCTGCTACATTTATAGAACATGACCAACCCAGCAGTTGCAAGAAAAACTCCTGACCATGCGAATATCCCAAATGGTGCTGTCATAGTCATGGCATATTGTCCTGATGAGACCAGCAATAACATATTACAGAAGATCAAGACAGTGAAAAAACATAAAGATGCTACTCAATTTACCTGATATAACAGAGTGTATATATGTAATAAGCATGCCAATAATGGTGCACCAAAGAAGAGGAGAAAGCCCTAATTTTGACAATTTCCCAAATCTGGTGTTCACACCACATCCTCTGTCGTGTACCCTTCTAGCATTGTCCTGAAAAATATTGGTAACACAAGTAAGCAAATGGAAGGACATTTCAGCTCATGGTCAATATGATCACTCTTATCCAGCTTAAGTGGTAAATAGAAGGTAACCATTTAACCATTTACAAGAGCAATCACAAGTCATTAACTGATCATTAAGAAGTTAACATCTAGTTCTTACTTAAACATTAGAAAGGTGCCAGGTCAAACTAAACCAAATCATTTTCCTCCTTGGTTACCTCTGTTTCAGTATTTTAACATCTAGTTCTTACTTTAAGATTCAGAGGAAAATTACCACTAAACAGATTAGACAGCATGTTATAATGCTCCTAACCGGTTAACAGTAATTTAGAGGGAAACAGGCATAGAAAACATACGACGATCCAAACAATTAATCCTTAACAGTAACATGTCTGTATATTAGCAATCCATGTGCCACAATCAAAACTTAAAAATAGAGCATCCTTTACAACAATCATTAGCAGCTAGTAGCCTAGTGTTATATTACCATTTTATTTCATTACTTTCTTGCTCTTTTAGTTCATGTGTCTCATGTCAGGTTTCATCTAAAGCCTACCCCAATTTGCTTAAGACTAAATGTTTTGTGGTTATAACATGTCTGCATGCAAAACCATAGTAAGAAACTTGCTGCCATTATACCTATCAGATGGTAATGCTAGGACATTGGGACTCTTGACTCTTACGACGCTGCAGAAACAGGACTTCAAGTAGATTACGAAATATAAATGTCATGGTTAATTTTACTCACGAGGAAAAATGCAACTTGCCGATGATTCTTATCGGCAGCAAGCTGTGCTGGAGTTAATCCAGTTTTGTCTTTCACCATCAAATCATCCTTTTTGCCAACCTGAACTAAGACAGTGCATGCCTCAAGGTTCCCCCGAATAGCAGCCCAATGTAAAGGGGTACAACCTAAGAGTAGCATTTGCAGTTAAAAGGAACAGCAACCAAATAAGCTGATATAATTACCAAAGGAGTGATTATAAATAATATAGGCATGAGATAAATTTACACATGCCTTCTTTGTCTTGCCGTCCCCTATAAGCATCCAAAAACAAAAGAAGCCGTATGGAGTCTGCGAATCCCTTATAAGCAGCCCTAGAAGGGAATACGTAAAAACAGAGAGAGAAATAAGCAGCAAAATGTTAAAATTCAGCAGGGCAGTATGTTACAAAGTGCACAAGCAGAAATTACAGCGAGGCAAATGAGAAACATATAACACAAGTACAAACCAGTGTAAAGGGCTCCTTCCATCATTATCAGGGATATCTGGATCAGCATTCCATTTCGCGACAATGTGGTAAATGAATGCAGTCTGACCATACTGTGCTGCAACATGTGTGGCCTGAACACAGAAGTATATTGACTTAAAGAGCTGCGGCAAATTCTCTGCATAATCAACTTCAGTGATTCTTTTTTCCCCTAACGCAGAACAATCACATGACCAAAGTATGTTTTTAGTCTACTATTAACCTCTGACCTGGTAAAGTGGATATAATTGGTCAGCTGCAGATATACATCCAAAACTGCTTTAGTTGGCTACCGGTTGTCAACGAAAGATGGCAGCTTAAAGTGGAGACAGGCACAACAAGGACCAAAGAGGCAAAGAAACAGCAGGGAAGAGAATACAGACCTGATACCCATATAAATCAGCAGCATCCACCTTAGCTCCTTCTTTCAGGAGTAGTTCGGCAACTTGAATATGACCACGTACAGCACTCCAGTGAAGTGCTGTTTGTCCAGTGTGATCTACAGCATTTATGTCTGCTCCATGCTATTCAAATACAAGCACGAAATCATCACCAAAGGGAACCAAGGAAATTCAATCAACAACATTCATCAACCAAAAGTAGCTAATATGCCTTTCAACCACAGACACCTGATCAGAATAACAAAGCGATACCTACTAAGACATCAAGATACAAAATACTACGCAGCATCACAACATGTGTATTGTGTGAGATAATGCATTCATGCAATAAAAGGCATATCATGAGTAGTAATCATCTTGGTCTAGACTGTATCCTAAACATACCATTTACACATTTGATCTCAATTGAAATGGTTGAAGACATAAATAGAAGTAGCTAGTTGACACCGCAAAGCCATCTACATTCTTCCTGAACTGCCCTGTTGCAACTATCAGCAGGTAAATTTGATCCAGATGTACTAACAACCTACACACATCCAAATCCCTCCACATAAACCAGCTCCGAAATTCCAAACCCACCACCACGGCAAAGCATTCAGCTCGCAGATGCACACTTTGTTCACAAACAAGGATCCTCGGCCATAGAAACTGACCAGAATGATGACCACCGAAGGTGCATAGCTCCTTCGCGCAATTAAACAAGCAGCCCACGGTTCTGGCACACAAAATTCCAGCTCAGAAAGTGCATTGCATCGCTACGCAGCCTACTGTAACGTACCCTAAATCCCCCAATAGCAACGCAAAGCGAGCGACTATAAATAAAAGGCCAAATTGCGAGGCGTTGGAGGGGGCGCGGGAGCGGGGGGAGAGGGCAACCTCGAGGATGTACTGCGTGGCGGCGACGCGGTTATTGAGCGCGGCCCACTGGAGCGCGTGGTAGCCCCCGCCGTCGGGCTCGGTGACCGGACGGCCCTCCCCCTCCACCAGCCGCTGCAGCTTCTCCAGATCGCCGTACGCCGCCGCGGTGTACACGTCGTTCTTCAGCGACTCGTCCTCCGCCGGCGCCCCCGCGCCCTCCGCGGCGGAAGGGGCCGTGGACGCGGCCGCGACGAGGGAGGTCGAGGAGGTGGTGGTGTCCTCGAGCACCTCGATCTCCGACGCCATGGGTTCGGCGGGATCGGGGCGGGGTCCTGGGAGGCGGCGAGGTGGGGAGGGAGGAGAAGGGGTCGGAGCGTTTGACTGGGCGCTGGGCGTTCGTTGATTTTGCGTAGCGTTTGTCCCTGGTGACTCGAGAGGTGCGTGTGGCCGGAGCCGGAGGCGGAGAACGGGAGGGAAGGTTGGGCCGAAATGGGACCTCGGATTTTGCATGTCAGGACCCCAGATTTTTCTTGTTTCACAAAATTTCGGCCCGTCAGACCTTAGGATTTAAGTGCACAAATTCTAGGACCTGTTTGATGGCCGGGACCAAATGGCCGTCTACGTCCTCTAGGTGCAACTAGGTGTTTGATTGCCTGACTCAGCCCGCGAGCCAGCCCCACACGCTGGTTAAAGCAGTGAAGACGCTGCATCCAGAGAATTTACATTTTTGCGGAGCCAGGCTCGCTGTATCCACGAGCGGGCATTGCCGTCACCTCCGGTTGGCAATCTTCCCAAGCCAAGTCGCCCCCTCCCTACCTCACCATGGGCAACGCCGCCGCCGTCGGGAAGCTAACGCGGGACGACATGAGCGCTCTACCGAGGGTCATCGGCGTGTCCAAGGCGGATCCAACGGTCGAGGAGCTCAAGCTTCGTCCACACGGGGCCTAGCCGCGGCGAGCTTCGCCGCGGCCTCTAGGATAATCGTGCAACAATGGGCTGCGCAGCGCCGCCAGCAGGCGTGTGAGCAGATGGTGCTCACCACGCTGGGCCTAAGCTCCTCGCGCTCATGCGTCACCATGCCGTCTCCATGCTTGACCCTCCTTCTCCATGCTGGTGACGCGAACGTGGTGACATGGTCTGACAGGGCTACCACGGGGCTGCACCACTGCAGGCGCCGAAAGCCTCGAGGCTGACCTCGATCGCCTCTTCCCCGCCGTCCTCTCCCACGGATTCGTATCAAGCGCCCTCCGCGCGCTCATGGACCACGGTGTCCCCTGCAGAGCGCTTCTTCGTGTAGGCCTCCTCCCTCGGCAAGGGCTTCTCCCTTGAGCATAAATAGCTTCAGCCTCTTCCCCAATGAGCAGCCCTCGACAGAGACATGGCGGCGGCCTAGGCACCTCGACGCAGTCGTGGCAGCGAGCGCTCACTGGCTGAAGTCCATGTATGCAAGGTGTTTGTGCAAATGCTTTAGAAGAAAAGTAGTAGGTGCTGAGAAGAAGAAAGGGTAACTCTACCCATGAGTTGATGCAGGGTAACCATATTCGCTTGTGCAGCCTACCAAACAATGTCTGATCCTCAGCCTGGCTTAGTTTTGTACACAAAAACAAACAGGAGTAGTTGCTCCCAGATGAGCAAGTACCAATCTAGCCGGTCTTTGGCCAGCCACATGAGCCACCCTTGTCTAGATAATCAAACAAGCCCTAGAATACAAATAAGCGATCAAGAGCATCTCCATGAGTTCCCAAACTTTAGTTCTCAGAATCCTTAAGTTTTCAAGTTGCCAAAAATAAATAAGAGTAGCAAAGAAGAATCTATCCAACAGTTTTCAAAAACTAACTCCTAAAATATAAAAAAAATTAAACTTTGCTTCAACTTCGACTTCATTGCCGTCGTCTGCCCGTGCCTCGTGTCGCCTTTCAGGCCATGGTCGCTCATGCTGCTCCTGGCGGACGCCTCTAACTTCAACCAATCGTTCCCGCACGCAGTCGCGCGGTTGGTGGACGTAGCTGGCTAGGCCCATCGTGTGGACTGGAATCACAGGCCCCGGATGACCTCTCACGCGCACTGCTCATGGTCACCAAGCTCGACCTGCTCCGCACTCCCAACGCCGTCTCCCGATGATGTGCACGCTTGGGCGCACTCCCGCACCCGTGCCGGTGTGAGGGAGAAGAAAGCCCGGGAAACCTGGCGTGAGGAGGATACACGGACGTGTGTTGCGCGTATTTTTTTGTGCGGGAGAGGGGGGGCTAGATTTTTTCAAGTGCCAAAAGATTGAAAGATGGTTCATGGCCTCCTAGGCAGCTGCCTGCCAGGCATGCGATCCTGGCCCTAGGTGACTGAAATGGGATGCCTGGGAGTGCTGCCTGGCCCAGGCAGCTCCACGAGAGAACCAAACACGTCTATGATGTCTGAGATCTTTTTCTTAATTGAGAAATGAAGAAAAACAACATGTATAAGAAGAGTATGACCTGCACAAAATTAGGTTATTGCGGTCTTTCATTTTTTTACTTCTATTTCTTTAGATACACTTGCCCTTTGGTTACTACCAGAAATGGACATACACAACTTATATAATCTCAAGTGATAAACCCCTCAGTTTATATGGCATGGTTAGCGCCCAGACGTCCAGACACTAGCTCCCGTCCGGACGCCTGCGCCTGCCTCGCCTACTGCACCTGCCCCACCTACCCATGTTTATTGCTGCTGCAGCAGCCCGCCTGCTGCTGCTACGCATGGCCGCCTATTGCTGCCACACCTGCGCCTACCTACCTCTGCTGTTGCGCATGCACGTGGGGACCGACCATGCCCGCTTCGCTTGCCCCATCCACGCGGGGACCGCCTACAACTGCCTCCATCTACGCTCGCTTCCCGCGCCTGCTAATGAAAACACTTACAACATGAAGCATTTGCTACAACATACGTCTGAAGCAGGTGAAACAATGAGAACATGCGCTTGCAACATACGTGTATAGCTACTGTAGCATATGCAATATCCTGATAAAACATTTGCAACATACGTCCAAAATTCTGAAACATTTGAAACATACACTTGCAATATATGTGTATAGTTATTACAACATATGCAAGACCAGATTTACTTTTGCAACATCGAGATGAAACACATGTAACATCTAGATGAAACATACATCTGAAACGCATGAAACATACAGAGCTCGATGCCGGTGCGAAGCTTGATGCCATGGAGTGGCGCGGAGGTTGCTGGTGCGAAGCTCATTAGCGGCATGGACCTCGATAGGTGGCTGGAGCACAGTTGCGGCGAAAGACGTGGTTGTCGGTGTTTGATGACCGGCAACTCATCACGGGGCTACCCGGGACGATGTTCGAAGGGCTTCGGCGTACGTAGAACTCGATAGTAAACGCAAAGAGATGAGCGATTTATACTGGTTCGAGCCCTCTTGTCGAGTAATAGCCTTTATGTCTAGTTGGCGTGTTGCCTTTTGCGTTAGATTGATTGTATGATTGTTAGGGTTACAAGGGGGTACGTTGTACCTCTCTTTATATAGGGGAGAGGGTAAGGGCACGTATCTAGTCTTGGTCGGTTATAAGAGAAAAGTCCTAGTCCTATTACAGAATCTAGCTTTCATAGTAAGCCGACTAAGTTGATCTAGAATAGCTTGAAGTCCACGCCACCTTGTCTCATGTCCTTCTACAGATCATGGGCCATCCTAGGGCCCATCCGGGTAGAACTCCTGTGGGGAACCCCTAGAACCCTGGTCCGTCAAGCCCCTGAGCGTGTCAAAGTTGAACTCAGAAGCCTTCTTGTTCCTCCTGGTCTTGCCGAGTAGAAACAAGTGTAATCCGAGTGCTTTCATGAGTGAAGCTATGAGGTGCTTTGTAAAGCCTTCGGGTAACATGCACTTTTCAGAAAAGTGCACTCACTGAGTGTAGCCCCCCGAGCCTCTTGCTATTTGCAAAACAAAGAGTTAGAGGGTCTAAAAGAAAAAAACATTAGTAGAGGATATGTACCCTGCAGCCCCAAGCCCGTGTCCGAGTACTTGTACCCAAAACAAGAATATGAAAAGAATATACTCGAGGATGAGAGTGCCAATGAAATTTATTGCCCTATCTATTTGTACAGAAGCAGGAAGGACCTATCAAAGTCACATGCAAAGCTTTAGTACTGTTGGTCCAAAGATGCTCAGTATATCCATGAGAATATGCCATCAAAGATGCTACCGGGTGTACTGTAACTTCTCATGTGTTGGGAAAAGGCTGCCTATATACTAAAAAGGTGTAGTGGGACGCACTGTACCCTCGTAGTGTAGCACATGAACATGTGTAGGAGTCCGTAGTTTGTCTATGTATTTCGCATGAACCTGATCTATAGACGTTGTCAAAACACCTATAAACCCCCCTTGGCAAACGCTTGAACCTCCATTGTAGAAGAAGCGATGTGGCTAAGAGTTTGTAGCTTGCAAATATGGTGGTGAGCAAAGTAGACCAGCCCCCAGGAGTACTCGGTTGACATAGCCAAGAGATGTAGTGACTAGAAGAATTCTTGTGAGAGGGTTTAGAGGTAGGCTAAACCCACAGTTGTGCACAATAGAGTAGTCTAGATCTGCAACTAGAAGAAATCTTGTGACGGCTGGTGGGGTAGCACATCCAGTAGTCCCATGTTAGTTCTTCTAGGGTGCCTATCAATGTCTGTCCATGAAGGGTCGTATCTGGTCCCGAATGTGTACAGATGGCGTCGGCTGGGTGGCAAGATGTGCGAGTAGCTCATCGTGCATACTAGCTTGTAGGCTTCCTATTGTAGTAGCTATGCTCCCAAGGGTAGGCGGTCAACAAATGTTCATAGCCGGACAGTCTACCTAAGGTTCTAGGCTAGGACACACTGCACTTCTGTTATGTACCCGGATGCATGACTCTTTCCTTGGATCCAGGTGCATCGGGTAGAAAAGTATCTACTGAGAAGCACTTAGAGTATGAGTACTCTGTTATATCCGAGTAGGTGTTGTCTTTTTTATTGACTGAAAAAATCTTGTACTGAGTGATCTTGAATCTTGTAAAGTGTTCAACTTTGTATCCATGGTACTGTTGTTGAATAAAAAATCTTCATCTGAGTACTGCGCTGTGTAGTGCATACTATCAAGCAATTGTCCAAGTATTACAAAATCATTCGGGTACTACATGATGTGGCTGTGTAAATAATAGTCGTATCGTGGCTGGTACTAGGATAGAGGAAATCCAACGAATAAGTTTGAACACATTCTGATGCGTGGGAAATCATGAAAAGGCATGCAACCATCGTACCAAATTGTGCAGCATCATTAAAATGGAAGGGAAACCGAAATGCCATGCCCGTTGGCATGATTATCGGGCCGCGTGGTAGTGGAATCCCTGTATAAAAGGTAACCACCCTGTGCGTCTTCTTCCTCCGTCGCTTTTCGCATTTTGCTTAAGCCCACGTGCCTGTTGTGAGCGCCATCTCCCTCAAACCCTATATCTAAAAAAACTTTGCTTGATGGTTAAGGGCAAGAACCCGAGCGCTGCCGCCAAGAAGGTTGTCGAGAATAGGGCGTTGGAGGTGCCGGAGATGGCCACCGCCGCCCAGATCTGGCCGGCGCCAAGCACAAAGCCGAAGCACCTTTAGAAGCTTCACAATCAGGGCTACCTCCCTGACCAGAAGCTGGGGGAATGGAAGGCGCCTAGTGAGCATCACATTCCCAATCTTGAGTCGAGTGAAATTATGCTCTTTATTCTGTTCATCCAGCATGGGTTAGGGTTTGCAACTTGTCCATTTTTACATGGGTTTTTGCATTACTATGGCTGAACCATCTGAACCATAACTCCATCCTGCATCTATCGATTTTTATTCATCTTTGTGAAACTTTCCTTGGTATTCCCCTCCATCACTCTTTTCCGCTATTTCTTCAAACTGAAAGCGCACCCGGACACCACAAATCCAAGCATTTTGGGGGTGCTAGTATTCAATTTCGCTGTGGGGAGGAAGAATGAGTATATCCACTATACCCTAGTGGATTCTATGAAAAATTAGAGAGCCAAGTGGTTTTATGCGGGAAACATGTGGCCTCCCTAGAAGTCCATAGCGACATTGTGCTAGTGCCCAACAATCGTTGGGATTAGGAGACACTGAGTGCGATAGAACTTGAGGGTATTTGTCCTTTCCTCAAGCAAATCTGAGCCATGAAGGACTAAGGCCTTAGTGGATTTAGAGTAGTTGCCAGCTTCATTAGACGCTGAATATAGCCTCTACAAGAGAGGATCCACTATGGGTTCGAGTACATCGGCCCAGAGGACCCAACCCAGGTAACCACTGATGAACTAACGGAAGGTGAAGTTCTAGAGAGAATTTAGAATGTGCTTGCGTCAGTACAGGTGATACCATACCAGTACCTGGAGCATCATGAGGCTATTGAGGAACAGGTGGAAGAGGAGGAAGACACCTTGTTTTCCATCAGACAGTAAGTATTTTTCTGGGTAAAATCCTATTGCTGAATTCTTGAGATAGGTACGCTTGATAATGTTTATTTGCTTTTGGTAGGATGCCACCACCAGACCTGTGGAGCACCCGGGTGCAAACTCAGGGTGATGGAATCCCACTTGGACAAGGTGCTAGCGCTGCAAGTCATTAGGAGGACTTAGTGCTATCAGCATCTGTATCAAGCCTGGAGCTTGGTGGATCGCTTAGTGGGATGTCGCTAAGCAAGCCCACCTCGAAGAAAAGATCTAGTGCCAAGTAAGTGTTGAGAATTCCTCTGTATATTATTTTTGTTCTTGGGACATCACTTATATGCTACTCATTCTAGGGTAAAAAAGGCACTAAGTGCCTAGGAACAGAGTGAGGAGCCTCGAGTTGAAGAGAACCCGCAAACTGAGGGTGACTGGGTGGAAAAAGGCCAGGTAAGCGGGCCTGTGTCTCCACCCAAGTCTACTAAAACGCCCTAGGCACAAGGTCCAACATCTGCTATTGGTGAAGTAGAGGAACCTGCATAGTCAGGTTCTGTGGAGAGGGTGGAGGTGCCCCAGCCATAGGTAGCAGTGCTAGTTGGAGATGAAGCACATTCGCCGCCCAAGCTAGAGCCTGCAGGGGCTACTTCTAGAGAGGGAGTGCAGAGCACAAGGGGTGACCCAAGCGCTGCTGCACTGAGTACTCCTGCCCTAGAGGCGATGACGATGAGCGCCCTATAAGTGGAGGAGGATGACATCGTCCTGGTTACTAGACCGGGTACCTAGCTCTAGCTTATAACCCGTAGTTCGCTGGGTTGATGAAGTCATGGTCCAGGCTGCTGAACTAGGCTTCCATCTTTGACGGCTAGTTGAGGGTAAGTAAATATGTTTTCTCATTTCCTACTATAAATAACTTCCAAATTCTCATGCCAGAAATAGTCATATGCTTAGGGTGTGGAGCTAAAAGCCTCTGTCGAGGTTCAAAAGATCTAGGCAGTGCTCGCTAAGCTGTGGGAGGAGTAGGCCACGAAGGAGGCCAAGTGGGAATCTGCACAGAAACACCATGAAGAGACCCTATGTATCCTCCGTTCTCAGATTGGTGAGGCCTGAGTGGCAAAAAGCGGTCGCCGAAGCAAGGAAAAATTATGCCTTTGACTCTTTGTTGAAAATAACATAGAAGGTCGATCTCTTTGATACCAAGCTAAAAGGTAAAAGAACTGTATGACTTTTCTATAGTTCATGACATGTACTAGTCAGTTATCATGATGATGATCATTTGTGGTCCTTTTTGCAGAAGAGCAGACCAGAACCCGGCGGTTGGAAGGCGAGGTGGAGCTGAATGAAGCCCTGAGAACCTAGCACAACCAATCTAAAGAGGTAACAGAACTCGCTCGAGCTAAGCTGATAAAGTGGGGAGCTAATCGTGATCTAGTGTAGGCTCTGAAGTCAGTGAATGACATGAAGGCTCAGCTAGAGAGAGCGTAGTCGGAGCGAAACACGCTTTAGGAAGCTATGAAGCCACTCGCCCTCCTCTTCTATAAGCCAGGAGATGGCAAAAAGAGGTGGGTGGATATAGTGAAAGACATCCCCAACCGCTTCGAGGGTTATGTGCATGGAGCCGCCAAGATCTAGTGTCCGAAATGTACTCGATATGCTCTGAGTACTATACTTGGCTATCGATCTTCTATAGATAACCACGGACTATGACGAAGAAGGCCACCTTGCTACCAGTGGAGAGGGCTAAGGAGCAACTCAATGGGCTTGCCACCACCATAACTGATGAACTAGACCTTAGGATGGAGAAGCCTGATGAATAGGCTGTGTAAGTTTGAAAAAACTTGTTGAGCACATGTGCCGGGTAGGCACGTTGTAAGAAATGATATTCTTTTGCTTGTGTAGACTTGTTAGTTTAATGACAATACTTAGCATGTATGCTATGAATATGATCCATCTTGTCAGGGTACTTGAGCACCTAAGACGGGTTTTCATATCGTTTAGACTTGGTAATCTTTCAAATAAGACTGTAGTCTACTTAGGTTGTAAATTTGTCTTGTTGAGTCCTTTAGAATGGCGCGTAAGACTGAGTAGTCGAGTAAAAAGTTGATCAACGTAGTCGCTATGATTAAAATCATGTTGGACCCTTCTGTCGATGTTAAGTGGTCGAAGTCACTTGTTTAAGGAACCCATGTGATGATTGTTTGTTGTTAGGATCCCGTCCCGTAGTCAACGAATTAGGTTACTTGCTTCTGGGAATCACCCTACCTAGGATGACATGCAATAGTTAAACTAAATGTCGGTAATTGGCTCCCAGCCAAGAAGATGTAAGCCATCTGGGTAGGAGGCGTATCTCATGTAACATAGCTTAGTACTCGGTATACAAAACGAGAACTGTGTGTCAAGTGAATTTATCATATTGAGAGATGTGTAGCCATGCAAGTAGTCAGCTGTATATCTTGTATATGATGTAAAAACTTCAACAAAGGGGGACAACTAAAAAGTTGTGTAAAAAGAAAAAAGACAGATTCACCTAGCGAAGAATATTGATTCTGTATTAATAAAGAACCTTAAGTACAGACACTAGGACACTGAAGTTACTTAAACAAGAAAACTACTTAATAATATTAAGCATAAAATCTCATGTAGCTGGTCAATATTCTAGGAGTTAGTCACGAGATCGCCGTCCTCTGTGATTAACTCAAAAGAACCTGGCCAGGGTAACTTTGGAGACGATGAAGGGGCCTTCTCAGGGGCTGAGTAGCTTGTGGCATCCTGAGGTATTCTGGATACGTTTGAGAACTAGATCTCCGACTTGAAAGGTACGAGGGCGTATGTTCTTATCGTAGTGACATCGTAGGCATTGCAAGTATGTGGCAGACTGGAAGAGTGCATTAAGCTTAATTTCTTTAGCACTGTCAATTTCTAGCCGCCGAGGTTTCGTCTACTTTGCCTTTATTGTACTGTTCAACCCTAGGGAGAGTTCCATATCAAATCTATTGGTAAGCTGGACTCTGAACCATAAACTAGGAAAAAGGGAGAGTACCCTGTCGCTTTGCTTTGCTAAGTGCGCAATCCCCAAACCACCTTAGGGTAACTTGTATATCTACTTGTTGTCGTAGTCTTTAAGTTTGTCAAATAGCCTAGGCTTTAATCCGACTAGGAGTAGCCCGTTAGCCCACTCTACTTGGCCGTTTGCTTGAGGATGGGCTACGAAAGCAGTAGTCGATGCTTGATGCCACAATATTGAGCTCAACTTCTGAACTCAATAGCTATAAAGGATGAGCCTGAGATCCGTAATGATTCGATTGGGCATACCGAACCAGGTACATAATGTCTTCCATGAATTCGACTGCCTTTGTAGCGTTGAACTCGACGAGTGGCTTATACTCTATCCACTTGGTAAACTTATCAATAGCTACATAGATGTACTCAAAACCACCTGGTGCTTGTTTGAGGGGTCCAACCATGTCGAGCCCCTAGCATGAAAAAGGCTATGATGGAGCGATGTAGATAAGGTTGTGAGCTAGGACATGGGCTTATTTAGGCAAATTATTGATAGCCCTTATAGTGTCGCACTAGCTCTTCTGCATCTTTGAGTGCTATAGGCCAATAGTACCTAGATCTAAAAGCCTTGCCGACTAAAGTCCTAGAAGCTGCGTGATTACCACAGCACCCAGAGTGGATTTCCTCCAAGATCTATTGCCCTTCTTCAGGTGTAATGCATTTGAGGAGAACACCAAATGATGCCCCCATCGATAGAGCCTGTCTCTGACTAAGATGTAATTCTTACTTCTACGCGTGATCTACTCTACTTCTACCTTGTTGTCGGGCAACTTGTGATCTTGGATGTAATAAATAAATACTTGCGTCCATGTCGGGTTAACCACTAGTACCTGGTCATTAGGAGTCAGGGTACTAGTGGGTGTGAAGGCCTCTTGCTTGATTGAAGGGACTTGGAGTTCCTGTACGAACACATCAGGGGGTACCTGGGCTTTGTCTAATCCCAATTTGGCCAAAGCGTCAGCTGCAACATTGAGATCTTGCATAACATGGAGGATTTCTAGACCTTGAAAGTGTTTCTCAAGTTTATGGACTTCTGACGCAGTAAGCATCCATGGTTTCCTTGGTGCAGTCCTAGTCCTTGTTAACCTGGTTGATGACCATCGAAAGAGTCACCATAGACGAGTAAATGCTTGATGCCTAGTGAGACTGCTACTCGAAGGCTGTGAAGGAGGGCCTCGTACTTGGCTTCATTGTTGGTAGCAGGCCAAAATATTTGTAGGACATATTTAAGCTACTTTCCATCCAGATATATGAAGAGAACGCCAGCGCCTGCACCTCCTAGCTTAAGGGAACCATCAAAATACGTCTTCCAATGGTCAAGGATAACTGTTGGAATAGGCTGCTGGGCTTCGGTCCACTCGGCTATGAAATCAGCCAAAACTTGAGATTTGATAGCCTTGCGGGAAATGAACTCAATGTTCTGAGCTCTGAGTTCAACTGACCACTTGGATATGCATCCTATTGCATTCCAATTGTGTAAGACATCGCCAAGTGGGAAGTCGGATACCACTGTTACCTTGTGCTCGTCAAAGTAGTGGCGTAGCTTGCATGAAGTAATTAAGAGGGCATAGAGGAGCTTTTGCACACATGGGTACTTGGCCTTGGATTATGATAGTACCTCACTAATATAATAAACATGTCATTGTACCTTATATACGTGCCCTTCTTTAGCCCGCTCCACAACTATTGTCGTGCTAACTACCATAGTAGTAGCTACAATGTAAAGTAGGAGTGGTTCGTGCTTCTCGGGTGGAGTAAGAATTGGAGAGGTGGACAGGTACTCTTTGAGCTTCTGGAAGGCTTCGTTAGCTTTGGTTATCCACTCGAAGTTGCCCATCTTTTTCAACAACTTAAAGAAGGGTAGGCCTTTCTCCTCGAGTTGCGAGATAAAATGATTGAGGGCTGTCATGCACCCTATCAGTTTCTAAACATCTTTGACGCAAATGTGGTTGAGTCATCTGAGTGATTGCTTGTCGACAGAATATTGTCGGCTGTCCTTCGAGGGGTATCCCACGAAGGTAGATTGATCGGCAGAGGAGCGCGAGATCAAGAACAAGTAGGCAATAGAGACACACGAGTTAGACAGGTTTCAGGCCATCAGTATGACGTAATACCCTACTCCTAGTGGTCTGTTGGTTTGTATTAGCTATCGTATGATATGTCAGTGATTTTAGAGGGGGTCCCTGCCTGCCTTATATAGTCCAGGAGGTAGGGTTACAAGTCAGTTAGATTTGAGAAATAACCAGAAAGTAATAACTGATTATATGAATCTTGGGATCATACATATCCTAACAGATCTCGTAGTATCTTCAGGATATCTTCTCGATGTCTTGCGGAAGGCGCCGAGCAGAGTCATGCCCCACAAGGCTTCTTCTTGTGGGTTGGGCCACCCCTAGGGGCATAGCCCATGTGGTCTACATGTGGGTATCCGGGGTCGTACACCCCACAGCTAGTCCCTGAGCGCCTTGTACCCGTTGTGCAACGTCATCTTAAGCTTGTCCGAGCAGGTGCGAACAACACCGAGCAGTCAAGCTCATGGTCCAACCACCATGCTGAACTACCGAGTTGCGTGAGCCATCGCCGAGCAGTGTGAACCATTGTCGAGCAGCATAACCTATCGCCGAGCAGCGCAACATGTCGCCGAGCACCGTGAACCATCACCGAGCAGAGTGACCAAAGTATGGCTTGCCATAAGGGTGTAAGGAGCTCAAGTTTAGAATCGAAAATTTATTCGTAGTGGACCAAGTGTGCCCACTTAGAGTTCGAACAAAGTTGTAGGAGATAATCTTCTTCTATAGGTGTGTAGTCTTCGAGAAAAAACCCCGCACACTCACCGTGAGGTGAAGTGTGCCCACTTAGTCCCCGAGCCTGACAAGCAGATGATGTAGTCATGTGGTGTTAGGGTCAGAAACTTGAAGAATAGTAGAAAACCAGCCGAGCAGGAAGCCAGTCCCTGGGCGTGCCCTAGAAAGAGACAAAGCACATTCACCATAAGGTGAAGTGTGCCCACTTAGTCCCCTGAGCCGGACAGTAGGTGATGTAGTCATGTGGTGCTAGGGTCAAAAACAGAAAAACAATTAAAGACCAATGGAGCAGGCCACCTGTCCCCATGCTGCAGGAGGAGTTATCGGAGAAATCGAATCAGTGGAGAAAAAACCGGAGTAATGGCTTATACAGTGTCAGTTACTTAGACTTAATAAATGGACAGAGTAGTTGGTGATATTTAGGCGATGAGCAACAGAAGGTAGAGATAAATGAGCGCCATGGGCTGCAGGTTGCAGCAGAAACCCTAGGTAACAGGCCCATTAAGCCGCATCGAAGAATTCGGAGCGACGCAGATCGCGGGAACAGTTTCCCAAAAACCCTTGAGTTGTAAAAGTGGGGAAAGTGGTATATAACAGTGTCCGCCGCCCCCCATTCTCCCACCCTTGCCACTTCACCATTTCATCTTCCACCTCAGCCACCACACCTCTAGATTCACAACCACACACGTTGCCGACGCCAGACCACGTCCAGATCTGAGTGATCCCACCGAAGAGGAGAGCCATGAACCCTGAAGAAAACAAGCCCAAAGAAGGCAGGAGGCGGAGCCAGTCGCGATGGGGAGTGGATGCCGTCGCACACTAGAGAAGCGGAGCTCGAAAGAATGGTGATGGCGGGCGTGCTTCCTGACCGTGTCACCAGTCGGATGGCGGCTAGCCAGTGGTGAGCCCTTTCCAATGCCTAATACCGATGAAGTTGTTGTCTTTGAAGATTATTTCTGGCATGGATTGGGGTTCCCTATTCATCCTTTCCTGCAAGATCTATTGGTACTTTGGTCGATTAGTCTGTGCAATCTCCACCCCAACACTATATTGCACATCTCGATCTTTATTCACTTCTATGAGGCGTTTCTTGGGATTCTGCCACACTTCAACCTCTTTAGACACTTGTTTTGGTTAAAGAAGAAAGGAGGCGGTGGCTCCAAGGTGGTCGGCGATGTATATCTATAGCTCCGAGATAGAATGGCCAGCGATTATATCAGCGTACCACTGAACACTTCCCTGAAAGGGTGGAATTCTAAGTGGTTCTACATGAAACAAAACCACCTGGCCATCCGCTGCGATGTCCACCATATCCTAGAGAACCAAAGAAGCTAGTCGGATAGACCAAGAAGTATCGACATGGAGCAAGTGAAGGAGCTCCTTGACTTGATTCAAGGTGTGGAGTTGAGAGGTGAACTTGTGGCAGCAAGCTTCATAGTACGCCGTGTCTCGCCTTGCAAGGAGAGGGCCTACCCTACTTTTGACTACAAGGGCAACGACGACTGGAACCCGGAGAGAGACCTAAATGGTTGTCAAGGAAAGAAGTAATAACCCGCGCCATAGAACTATTCACCTCCAGTGCCTCATTTAGCTGGCCGAAAGAAAACAAAAGAATTCAACTGTATGAACCCGCCTCCTCAGGTAACCATCTTGACTTGCAGTGTTCAACTGTTGATCGCCGAGCAGGGAACTGACTTATGCAAAGATCCATTCGCTGGACAGGGCAGTGTATTTTTCTAACGTGCCGAGAGCTAAATGGCCGCCGGCTATGAACGTCCAACCAATAGTACACCCTGAAGAAAGTTCCGTCGATATCTCATCAGAATCCAGAGATTTGGATGTTGATCACACGGCGCGTCCCCCCCCCCCCGTTATCAGAGAAATCCTAGGGGAAACAGGCAGCGATAGACGAGTCAACCCAGAAGAAGAGGAAAACGGCGACTACTGCTCCTCGCAAACTGGGCGGTATATCACTAGGTGGCGACCAGACCACTCATCCGCAGAGGGCCACGGTGATTGAGTGGTCTGATGATGACGAAGATATAGTTCCCCCTCCTCCGAGCGTGCAAACAGCTTCACGCAGCACACGCGTGGAGGAGCAACCAAGGGGAAGCGATGAAGTCCCTGAGCAACAGACAACAAAAATCCTCGCAGAGCAAGCGATGGGAGTCCCCGAGCAACAGGTGGAGGTAAACCCGGTGTTACGGGTGGAGGAAACACCAGAAACAGCAGGCGAGGCAGAGGCTGACTGTAGAGGAGGACAGACCTCCACCCGAGAGCACGGGGATCGACCCCACAGCCGCACCTGGGGGCTCAAACAGGCCTCACCGATTCAAAAAAGTGCACCGACAGACCAAACAGTAAGTATCCTCGTGTAGGTGTTGTTTTGCTATTTGATCTTAGCTTTTTGGGCGATTGACCAAATGTTCTAATGCAGCGCAAGGCACATGGAGGATCCAAAATCGCCCGCCCAGACTAACGAGCAGGCTCGGGCTGATCCTGAGAGAGAGGTAACGCCTGCCGCCCCTATGTCAGGGTCCCCCAGTGCTCGGTAGCTAGGGGAAAAATCAACAACCGCTGTGGGTGGAGCTGGAGACGGTGAGGGGCCGGCATCAGCAGAGGCCGGCTCGGCGACAATGCCTGAAACAACGCCGGGTAGCGCCGAACCCTTGGGAACTGAAACTGGAGTTGCCAGGCAAAGCAATAGAGTCTGGGTCAGCAAGACCAGGGGTGCCCGAGGAGCTAACGATGCCCCTAAGGGGTCGCAGGTCATGCTCAGACCCACTATCCAGCCACAGAGCCCCCCTACGGTGACCCCTATAGCTGCGGAGGAGGACGAGGTGGAGGAGATCGTTCGTGATGAGCCTCAAACCCAATCCATCCTGAATCCTTCACAAGCGCGGTGACGAAGTGGTAGTTGTCGAGGAAGAGGACACCCCTAGAGAAATGAGGAGGCTAAATCCTCCCTCGGCGGAGTAATAAAACAAATCGAGGTTAAAACTGAATCCTGAATATTCTTCATTGACATTGGTGGTGTCCTTCCGTCATTGTCATTGTGCATTTCTAGGGATAACTCGGACTGACTGAGCACCGGTACCAGCTGATTAAGAGGATGGAGCCCCTCGTTGAGGAGAACAAAAAACTCAAGGAGGCGACGAACCGTTCGAAGAAAAACATTCAAAGGGCCCAGCGCTGAGTGAAAGGTCCTTGTGTGGTTTTGGTAATTGAGTGACAACCTAGGTGGACTAATTGTGTTTATATGAGATACACAGGTGATTAGTCCTACAGGTACATGTGTGAGCAACATATGCCATGAAGGTGAAAATGGCTTGGAGATATTGCAAAGCTCACACATGTGATGATGAAGGAGCTTATTGCACATGAGACATGACATTGAGTCATGTGATCAAAGGTGGAGAAGATCAAGACAAGACTTGGCTTGATGGACCGGTTGCAAGCGTGAAGGGCAAGTCGAAGGCTTTGGAGCGATGGACCATGTGGCGGTGAAGCTTGAGTAAGACTTGGCGCCGATGGACGAAGGCAACGGTGAAAAGCAAGTGAAGTCAAGATCGATGAACCAATATGATCACATGATGATATGAAGTGAATCATATCATTGTTGATCATGTTGGTGCATGTGTTGCATCAACATTGGAGGAGATGGAATGGAATGCGCAAGGCAAAGGTATAACCTAGGGCATTTCATTTCACCGGTCATAGGTGTGTAGAGAAGTTTATGACATAGGTTTAGGATAGATGGCCATACTATCAAGAGGGGCAAACTTGTTTGCATATCGGTCATCTAGTACCACTCGAGTGATCTAACTTTGCATCATCGCTAGGATTGAGTGGCGTGGTAAGTTGAGTGGCTAATCCTTTGGAAAATGATTGTGAAAATGCTAACACACATACACATGGTGGTGTTGGCACATTTGCAAAGGAGAAGAAGTTGGAGTTGATGTGGATCAACTCAGGCGATGAAACAGAGGTGAGAAGGGTTCAGGAGCTCCACCAGGTAGAGTAATGGAGATGGGGATCCCTGATCTTCCGTCAGGTGATGGTAACTATCATTGTGGCGGAGAATGACACACCGATCCGGCTTCAGATCGAAAGATCGAACCCTGCAATCTTAGCACCACAGCTCCTCTAGTTATCAACCTGAGTCACAGACTAGGTTGACCTCACCAAGAAGGCTAATCCCTGCCTGCGCAACGAAGAACACAAGCAAGAACAAGAAAGATCGCAACCAAATTGCAAATGTATGATTAATCTCATGAGTTGGGGTCTCACAAACCGAAGAACGGCGAAACTGTTTCTTGACAGAATAATCTAAGCAAAACCCAAACCCTAATGGAGGGGTGGCGGCTGTTTATGAAGACTCTAGGGTCGTGCAAGACCCCTGGACGCGCCCCTAATGGGCCCAAACTCGATACATGGTCCAACGGACCAAAAGACGGTGTCGCAGCACCCTGGCAGATTCTGAAATGCTGACTTGTTTTGACGATTCCCATTGATTCCGAACAGCTTTTGACTTGAAACCACTTGGATTGGCTTCCTTATAAAATTAGCTTTCCATCCATATGTGGATCATCGAAAATGGAGTCCGGATGCGTCTTGGGCGACCAGTTTAAGGCAGACTGGTCCTGGAGGCCGAGGCAGACTCGAATTCGTGTTGGACTGGGCCTCCTGGCTTGTGTTGGACGTCCTTGCTGGTCATCATCACCTCCTCCACGTCCTCTTAGTCCCTCTTGACCCTCTCCAATGTTCCTAAGTAAGATAACATCATTAGGTAGTAGTCTATTCTCAAAAGTATGAAAAGGATCGCTTAAGAACGAGCTCACCTATAAATTGAGTTGACGCATTCGAGTCCCGGGTCATTGAACCTTGCATGACGGTTGGAGGATCAGCTGGTACATCCAAAGGAGTGATGTCTTCATCATCCTCCCCCTCTTGAATTAGGAGTCATCCTCAACTCAAGCTCATCTTCTTCTCCCAAATAAGGTTTCAAATCTACAATGTTAAATGTGGGACTAACCCCGAACTCGGGTGGCAACTCAAGTTTGTATGCATTATCATTTATTTTTCTTAATAATCTTATAAGGACTAGCTGCTCTTGGCATTAATTTAGACTTATGTAGCTCAGGAAATCTATCTTTTCTTAAATATAACCAAACCAAATCATCCCGATTCAAGTTTAATTTCTTTTCTACCTTTACTACCAGCAATTCTATACTTTTCATTCATGCTTTCAATATTTGCTTTAGTTATTTCATGCAACTTACGAATAAAATCAGCACTGCTCTCTAGCATCACTATGTATTCTCTCAGTGGTAGGTAAAGGCAAAAGATCAATAGGAGCACGTGGGTTAAAACTATACACTACCTGAAAAGGACTTACCTTGGTGGTGGAATGTTCCGCCCTGTTATATGCAAACTTCACATGCGGCAAACACTCTTCCCACATCTTCAAATTGCGCTTCAAAATGGCTCTCAACATGATGGACAATGTTCGATTCACAACCTCAGTTTGCCTCATCAGTTTGGGGATGACATGTTGTAGAAAACAGCAGCTTGGTCCCCAATTTATTCCACAATGTGCGCCAAAAATGACTCAAGAATTTTGCATCACTGATCTGAAACAATAGTAGAAGGCATACCATGCAAGGAACAATTTCTTGAAAGAAAAGGTCAGCAATATGAACAAGCATCATCGCTCTGATACCACTTAATGGAGACGGGGATCCCAGATCTTCCGTCAGGTGATGGTAACTATCGTTGTGGCGGAGAATGACACATCGATCCGGCTTCAGATCGAAAGATCGAACCCTACAATCTTAGCACCACAGCTCCTCTGGTTATCAACCGAGTCATGGACCAGGTTGACCTCACCAAGAAGGCTAATCCCTGCCTACGCAACTGAAGAACACAAGGCAAGAACAAGAAAGATCGCAACCAAATTGCAAATGTATGATTAATCTCACGAGTTGGGGTCTCACAAACCGAAGAACGGCGAAACTGTTTCTTGACAGAATAATCTAAGCAAAACCCAAACCCTAATGGAGGAGCAGGCGGACTGTTTATGAAGACTCTAGGGTCGTGCAAGACCCCTGGACGTCGCCCCTAATGGGCCCAAACTCGATACATGGTCCAACGGACCAATAGACGGTGTCGCAGCACCCTGGCTAGATTCTGGATGCTGAATTGTTTGACGATTCCCGTTGATTCCGAATAGATTTTGACATGAAACCACTTGGATTAGCTTCCTTATAAAATTAGCTTTCCATCCATATGTGGATCATCGAAAACGGAGTCCGGATGCGTCCTGGGCAACCAGTTTAAAGGCAGACTGGTCCTGGAGGCCAAGGCAGACTCGAATTCGTGTTGGACTGGGCCTCCGGCATTGTGTTGGACGTCCTTGCTGGTCATCATCACCTCCTCCACGTCCTCTTAGTCCCTCTTGACCCTCTCCAATGTTCCTAAGCAAGATAACATCATTAGGTAGTAGTCTATTCTCAAAAGTATGAAAAGGATCAGCTTAAGAACGAGCTCACCTGTAAATTGAGTTGACGCATTCGAGCCCGAGTCATTGGACCTTGCATGATGGTTGGAGGATCAGCTGGTACATCCAAAGGAGTGATGTCCTCATCACAGAGTGTCTGCCCGTAGAGTGCAGACAGTCTGACGGTGCCATCGACGCCCTGTTCTGAAAAGATAGGGTCTCACAGAGTGGACCAGACACTAGTCACGTAGTGACCGGACGCTGGGGTCCTACGTCCGGTCAGTAGTGGCAGTCAGCGTGCAGGCGTCGGTCATCGACCGGACGTTGGCACTGGAAGTGACCGGACGCTGGCTGTGTGCGTCCGGTCAATGTGACGTGTGATGACACAGGCAGAGCAGAGAAGCTAGAAGTGATTAGACGTTGGTGCTGCATCCGATCGCGTCCAATCAGACGCATTTGGTCATGTCTGGTACCTTACTAGAAATGACTAGACGTTGGAGTTGCTGCGTCTGATCAGTTCAAGCTAGAGCGTCCGGTCATTAGATGACCGTTGAGATCAGGCGAACAGCATTTGAAGAAGGGGACACATGGCGTGCATCGCACGATCGGACACTGAGGTCCATCGTCCGATCAATCGGACTGGAGCGTCCGGTCGTCCTAACTTTTGCCTAGTGAAGGGGTAACGGCTCTATTTGTTCGTGGGGTTATAAATAGAAGCCATGGTCGGCCTTGGGCCGGTAGCTGAGCACACTAGAGCCTTGGTGGCTTGTGTGGTAGTGCTTGGGAGCCCTCCATCTCACATATACTTGACAGTGATCATCCGATTATGTGAGTGAGCGATTCTAGTGCGATTGCATCACGAGGTTGTATTGAGTGGCACTAGGTGATCGAGTTGCAAGTCCGTGGTGCTTGTTACTCTTGGAGGTTGCCACCTCCTAGACAGCTTGGTGGTGGTCTCTGTCGAAGCCCGTAAGAAGCTTGTGCGGCGCTACGGAGAAGTGCTTTGTGAGGGGCATTGTGCTCGCCCCACGGGAGCCATGAAGAGCAACTTTAGTAAAGCGTGTCATTGAGCTACCCTCACTTCCAGGGTAGGTTCTTGTGGTGCCTGATGTGTGGGCTTGGCGGGTGATGCCATTTAGCCGCCGAACCACCAAGTGAGCGGTCGACACAACGGGGACTAGTATGTTGGCAAACACATGAACCTCAGGAGAAAAATCATCGTGTCAACCTTGTTTTTCTCATTGGTTTGCATTCCCGTTACACAAGCTTGCGATTACTTTCATATACATTGAGCTTGTGTTGCTGCTTTTGTAATTAGTTAGCTTGTGTAGCTTGCTAATTACCTTCTTGCTTATGTAGCATAGAAGTAGCTCCCTTGCATGGCTAATTTGGTTTGTGTAACCTTGTTAGTCACATTGCTTAGGTTGTGTAGCTAAGTAATTGCGCTCTCTAATTTGTCATTGGTTGCCTTGTTATTGAGCATTGCTAGTGAACTTAGTTGGCTTTGTGCTTTTGCTTACTAGCATGTGTAGGAGCTCCCTTGTCGCTTAAAGTACTAGTGGCATAGGTTTATGTGACCTTGCTCCTAGAATTGATTAGGTGAGCTCTAACTAGCTCGGCACCTTTGTTGCTTGATTAGTATCTTTGCAAGGTGCTAGTGAACATAGATAGAGGGGTGTAGTCTTGGCTAGACTGATAGTTTTAATTTCGCACTTGTTTCGGTTAGCCAATATGATTGAGTTTTAAAAAGGACTATTCACCCCCTCTAGTCGCCATCTCGACCCTTTCAATTGGTATCAGAGCCTGGTCTCTCATTTGTGGTCTTCACCGACCCGAGAGGATGGCGTCTAATGGGCTAGATGTTTGTGAGGCACACATTTTTGATGGCACAAACTTTGCACTTTGGAAAAATCACATGCTTGATCATTTTCATGCAAAGGGACCTAAATTTTGGTGGGTTGTCATAAGTGGTCTCACCCATGTATTGGACCATAGAAATCTCACCAAAGCTTAAAGAGTTCTATATGAATTTGATGCACATGCTTGTTGCTTTCTAATGGATGTTTTAAGCTTTGATTTAATGAAACAAGTAAACATCAAGGGATCCACTCGTGAGATATGGGAGTCCATCAAAGAAACCTTCGGTGATTCCTCCACATGGGATGATGGCAAATTCAAGAAGGAGGATGAGCCTATGAAGGAGGCGCATGAGTGTGTCGAGCATGATCACAATGTGGTGATTGTGAAAGATTGCTCCACCTCATGGTCAAGTGATGATGATGATCGATCTACTACAAGTTCACTTGACAAGGTTGATGATGACGCCACAAGTGTTGCAAGTGATGATGCTACCCCATGCACACTTGATGGTGATGTTGGTTCATGCTCAAGCAATGATGATGATGCTACTACAAGCTCTCCAACTACACCACATTATCTCATGTCACAAGGTGACACCAAGGTATCAAATGATTATGTGGTTGATCATGTTGATTCATATGATGAGCTTGTTAGTAGACTTGCTAGCATGACCATGTCTTTAGAAAATGAGAAAGCTAAAACATTGAAATTAGAAAATGAAAACTCATTTCTAAAGAACTCTTGTGAAGAACATAAAGACCTACTTGATGCTTATAAATCTTCACATGATGAGCTTAAATTGAATCATGAGACACTACTTGTATCTCATAATGAATTATTAGAACAACATGCTTCTCTCATTAAAATGTTTACCAAGAAACCTAAAAATAATGAGAGTTCATCACATGGGTCAATTGATCAATCACATATTATTGCTAACCCTTGTGATGTAGGCAAGAAGCGTGTATCCACCTCTTGTGATGATTTTATTAGATATGCCATGCTCTTCACATATAGATGCTTGTTCTACTTCTATGTCTTGTGAGATTAACCTTTTGAAGGAGAACAATGAGCTAAATGAACAAGTGAAGAAATTGAGCAACAAGTTAGAGAGGTGCTACAACTCTCAAGTCACCTTTGAGCATATGTTGAAGACTCAAAGAAACTATGGTGACAAGTGTGGCCTTGGCTTCAAGAAGAAGATGACAAAGGGCGAAAGAAAGAGAGAGAAAGATGAAGAAGCTACAACAAAGAAAACTCTCTCATACCATGTGCTACCGGTGTCATGAAGTGGGACACCATGCAAATGGTTGCCCTAACATTGAGAAGCTCAAGAATATAAAAGAAGAAGAGAGGCTAAAGCATGTCAAGTGCTTCAAGTGCCACACTTGGGGTCATCTTACCTCAATGTGCCCAACCAAGCAATTGGTGAAGCAATAAGTGAGCCTCAACCAAAGCCACAAGTTGAGCAAGAAAAGACACCCCAAGAGCAAATCAAGATCAACCATGATGATGGTGGTGACTTAATGATGATGAAGAAGAAAATAAGAAGGGTGGAAAGGCAAGGCATCCAATGCAAACTCAAGATGCTAAGATAATGAGCAAGAATGAAGATGAGAAGAAAGATCATACTCACATCAAGTGCTTCAAGTGTGGAAGTGTGGGACACTTTGCCTCTAAGTGTCCTACCAAGCTTGAGAAGAAGGCTCAAGCAATCTATGAGAGGCAAGGCAATGAGAAGCACCACATGAGCAAAGAAGAGAAGTCTCAAGCAAAAAGAAAGTGCTACTCATGCCGGGAAAGGGGACACATGGCACATTCATGTCCCCTAGGTGACATTTCTAAGCCTATTTCAATTGTTGATAATAATGTGCTTAGAAAGGATAGTAATGGTACCTCTATGGTTGCTATTGCAAAAACATCCCGCTACTCATACTAAGGCATTGCCTAAGTATGTTGCTCCTAACTTGAGAGGACCCAAAGTTGTTTGGGTACCATCAAAAAGTGGATGATTGTTTATAGGTACCAATGGCATTGGAGGCTTGGTTCAAATGATATTCATCTTGTTGATCATGTAGTTGAGCCAAGTATTGCTAAGTGATGATCATTATCCCAATGCCATGACAAATTGAGTGAAGTCCAAGTGCTACAACATACAAGTGTCATATTACAGATGTTGGTGATTCATTGGATATATTTGATGACTTGTAAATAATTAAGTTGAAGCTTGCTAGTTGGATGATCATGAGCTAACCAAGGCATATCTCTTGTTGATCATTTCATTTGGGTGCATATGAGTTGATTGAATTGGATAAATATGCAATATTGCTTGCTATGAGATGATTGAATGGATAATTGATTAGTAGTGAAGTTTGGATTGATTTGTGTTGGATAAGTTCATAAGATGACTTTTAGTAAGTGGTTTGAATAGATATATGTCTTATGGAAGTATTCAAACAAGTTAGTTTCAAGTTTGATTCACATTTGGTGAAGTATAGCTCAATTGTTGAAATATGTCCTATAATTGAGAATCTGAGCTAGCTATGATCTTAGCCATGTTTGAGTAATCAAAACCTATTGGATTGGCATAAAAATTGATGTACATGCTCTAGACTTATGGTATAAGATACTGTACAATTTTCATGAGAATTGGATAAGAAATGCTTTGGTTTTGGAGTGGATCTTGTCAGCTATAGTGCAGCAGTTTTCAGCATGTAGCAGTGGTGGAAGAATTGATATATGGCAGCAATCTAGAAGTCAAATGAAGCTCAAATTTTTACAGCTGCTAGATAACTTAGTAAAGAACATCTCCACAAAATTTCATGGTATTTGGATTTGTACTTTGGGAGATATGCTTATTTATTTGAAGGGTACAAAATCTGTCAGAAAAGTGACAAATGTTGGATTGATCTAGAGTCACTTTGATTGAAAGGTCCTCAAGTTGGAAACATGTTTACAAGTGTTTGATGTACCTAAGTTTGGTTTTGAGATGACCTAGAAGCATGACAAGAAAAGAGTACAAGGCTATTTGATTCTGGAATGCACTTTGCACACATTTGATACTCAAGATGAAGATCAAGATCAAACTCAAGTTGAAGATGAAATTTAAGTTCTAGATATGATTTGAGATCATTTGAAAGAAAGAAAAGGACTTAAACTAGAAGAAAGAAAAGGACTTAAGGAAGGAATCAAGGTTACTCATCAAGTTAAGTCCATCACTTGGATCAATCAATCAAGTCATTTCAAGTGAGTGTCAAGAATGATTCTTGGAGAGATGTCACTTCTCCCTAGTGTAGGGGCTTGTCACCTATGTGTAGGTGAACCAAGTGTGGTACTTGGAAGACTAACATGGAAGTGGTGATCCGAGGAACATTTGAGATGCTTAGTTGAAGCAATCAAAAGGGTTGATCAAGAAAAGCAAGCAACGCCCAAAAGAGAGCTAATCATGATATTTCAAGTGGTATTCTCAAATTGATACTCTCATGCAAGCAAAGATCAAAAGATAAATCAAGCCAACCACAACAAGAAAGTGCACTTGATCATAAGTGGTATTCTTTTCATATGGGTGAAGAATGGAATTCAAAAATAGTATCTATTGGTCTTCACCAAGCTTATAATTGGACTTCACATTGCTATTGGAGTAATGAATTGGAATCTATGTGACTATCCTCTACTCCAACATAGCAAAGGTATCATTGTAATGTGCATGATCATTTCATCCCTTACTAGTATGCGGTTAGTGCATATAGTACATGCTTCATAGGATCATGCATAACAAATGAAATGTTTAAATTCATAACCTACCACTATTGTTTGAATGACTACTTGATCTAGTGGTTAGTATATGAATTTGTTCATGAGCTAGTAAACCCAAGTACTTGACTTAATTTGGATTGCTAACAAGTGACAAGTACAACATTAGCAAGATAACCCTTGCAAGAGGTGTGAAGAAGCTTGTCATTGGTTCAAACCGGACTTGGAAACTTAGACAAATCAATTTAGTTCAAGTCAATCATAGAAGCTCATGATAGTGATATGAGTACAAGCACAAGACAACAATGCAAATGGATATCTAGTTTGTTCGTTTCAAATGGTATCTAGACTCAAGTATTTTATCAAGAATCTACAAATGATGTCTAGATCAACTCACAAGTGATATCCTATAAGTGGTACTCATGAAGATAGCAAATGTCTAAGAAATAGTTTTTATTGAAAAATCCAACAAGTGATTCCATACTAGAAGATTCTTTCAAGTGATATCATATCTACATATGGTATCAATCATGCAAGGCGATGGTTCCACAAGTGATCTTCAACTTTAAGTGATCATCAAATGAAGAGTGCATCCCTCACCTACAAGAGCTCAAGTGTATCAAATGGATGACCCATGCTATCACATAGGGGGAGGTGTACCACAAATTGATATTAAGATCAAAGATCCTATGTGTGGTATCTCAAGAAGCCCTACACAAGATTCAAGTGGTACAACTTTCAATTGGTATCGAATTGGTATCTACAAGTGGGGTCATTCCAACAATTAAGTGATGTCCATCAAAAATACAAGACTCAAGCCTCAACCATCTACCCCAAAATATATACCCTTGCATCAATGAGAACCACACCTTTTATGGAAATTGATGATAAAGGGGGAGAGATTGTACAAAGATATGAAAGCTTGATTGAATGTGGGAGAGATTAACATTGTACAAGGGGAGAGATGAGATATAAAAGAAATAGAGGTTGGACATGGACATGGACATGGACAAAGAGGGAGCAACATTGAAGAAAAGAGATGGATCAAAATTCTTGGACAAGAGAAGCACACGAGTAGGGGGAGCAAGCTCATGAACTTTGATGGATTGTATTTGATATGTGCATATTCATGTGCTTGCTTGCATTGCATAGGTTTTTAAATTCAATATGCATGCTTGTGTGGTGTATGCTAGTTATAGAACTTGAATGACGATTTGATAACTAGCATGCATAGGATGATAGCTAGACACTTGGTATGCTTTTCAAGTAATGCTAGTACCTTGCTTTTAATATTGATCTCACAAAGGTATCTAGTGCTTTTATTTCCAAGTGATATCTAGCTAACCATGGTGCTAAGGATGAACTTAAAGGTGCAACTTCGATTGGTACATGCTTCAAAGGTTTATTCTATACACCTTAGCGTCATTTGGTAGTAATTACTCTCTCACAATTTTAATCTATGCATATGTGCGAACTTCAAATCAAACACTCTAGCACATATGTAGGGGGAGCTAATACTACCATCTCGGGTTTGTGGTACTTGTCCAAAATCATTTTCACATGGTAAAATTGCTTGGGCAAGCAACATGAATCCAAAAGAGCTTAATTTCCATATCTTTGTAGAGTTGTCATCAATTACCAAAAAGGGAGAGATTGAAAGGTCCTTGTGTGGTTTTGGTAATTGAGTGACAACCTAGGTGGACTAATTGTATTTATGTGAGATACACAGGTGATTAGTCCACAGGTACATGTGTGTGAGCAACATATGCCATAAAGGTGAAAATGGCTTGGAGATATTGCAAAGCTCACACATGTGATGATGAAGGAGCTTATTGCACATGAGACATGACATTGAGTCATGTGATCAAAGGTGGAGAAGATCAAGACAAGACTTGGCTTGATGGACCGGTTGCAAGCGTGAAGGGCAAGTCGAAGGCTTTGGAGCGATGGACCATGTGGCGATGAAGCTTGAGCAAGACTTGGCGCCGATGGACGAAGGCAACGGTGAAAAGCAAGTGAAGTCAAGATCGATGAACCAATATGATCACATGATGATATGAAGTGAATCATATCATTGTTGATCATGTTGGTGCATGTGTTGCATCAACATTGGAGGAGATGGAATGGAATGCGCAAGGCAAAGGTATAACCTAGGGCATTTCATTTCGTCGGTCATAGGTGTGTAGAGAAGTTTATGACTAGGTTTAGGATAGATGGCCGTACTATCAAGAGGGGCAAACTTGTTTGCATATCGGTCATCTAGTGCCACTCGAGTGATCTAACTTTGCATCATCGCTAGGATTGAGTGGCGTGGTAAGTTGAGTGGCTAATCCTTTGGAAAATGATTGTGAAAATGCCAACACACATACACATGGTGGTGTTGGCACATTTGCAAAGGAGAAGAAGTTGGAGTTGATGTGGATCAACTCGGCGATGAAACGGAGGTGAGAAGGGTTCGGAACTCCACCGGTGAAGTGTCTGCTCGTAGAGTGCGGACAGTCTGACGGTGCCACCGGCGCCCTATTCTGAAAAGATAGGGTCTCACAGAGTGGACCGGACACTGGTCACATAGTGACCGGACGCTGAGGTCCTGCGTCCGGTCAGTAGTGGCAGTTAGCGTGCAGGCGTCGGTCATCGACCGGATGCTGGTGCTGGAAGTGACCGGACGCTGGCTATGTGCGTCTGGTCAAGGTGATGTGTGATGATGCAGGCAGAGCAGAGAAGCTAGAAGTGACCAGACGCTGGTGCTGCGTCCGATCGCGTCCAACCGGACGTGTCCGGTCATGTCTGGTACCTTACTGGAAACGACTGGACGCTGGGGTTACTGTGTCCGATCAGTTCAAGCTGGTGCGTCCGGTCATCAGATGACCATTGAGATCGGGCGAACAGCATTTGAAGAAGGGGACACATGGCATGCATCGCAAGACTGGACGCTGAGGTCTAGCGTCCGGTCGATCGAACCAGAGCGTCCGGTCGTCCTGACTTTTGCCCAGTGAAGGGGTAACGGCTCTATTTGTTCATGGGGTTATAAATAGAGGCCATGGTTGGCCTTGGGCCCGTAGCTGAGCACACTAGAGCCTTGGTGGCTTGTGTGGTAGTGCTTTGGAGCCCTCCATCTCACACATACTTGATAGTGATCATCTGATTGTGTGAGTGAGTGATTCTAGTGCGATTGCATCGTGAGGTTGTATTGAGTGACACTAGGTGATCGAGTTGCAAGCCAGTGGTGCTTGTTACTCTTGGAGGTGCCACCTCCTAGATGGCTTGGTGGTGGTCTCCGTTGAAGCCCGCAAGAAGCTTGTGCGGCGCTCTGGAGAAGTGCTTTGTGAGGGGCATTGTGCTCGCCCCACGGGAGCCGCGAAGAGCAAATTTAGTAAAGCGTGTCATTGAGCTACCCTCACTTCCGGGGTAGGTTCTTGCGGCGCCCAACATGCGGGCTTGGCGGGTGATGCCATTTAGCCGCTGAACCACCAAGTGAGCGGTCAACACAATGGGGACTAGCATGTTGGCAAACACATGAACCTTGGGAGAAAAATCATCGTGTCAACCTTGTTCTTCCCGTTGGTTTGCATTCCCGTTACACAAGCTTGTGATTACTTTCATATACATTGAGCTTGTGTTGTTGCTTTTGTAATTAGTTAGCTTGTGTAGCTTGCTAGTTACCTTCTTGCTTGTGTAGCATAGAAGTAGCTCCCTTGTGTGGCTAATTTGATTTGTGTAACCTTGTTAGTCACATTACTTAGTTTGTGTAGCTAAGTAATTGCGCTCTCTAATTTGGCATTGGTTGCCTTGTTATTGAGCATTGCTAGTGAGCTTAGTTGGCTTTGTGCTTTTGCTTACTAGCATGTGTAGGAGCTCCCTTGTCGCTTAAAGTACTAGTGGCATAGGTTTGTGTGACCTTGCTCCTAGAATTGGTTAGGTGAGCTCTAGCTAGCCCGGCACCTTTGTTGCTTGATTAGTATCTTTGCAAGGTGCTAGTGAACATAGATAGAGGGGTGTAGTCTTGGCTAGACCGATAGTTTTAATTCCACACTTATTTTGGTTAGCCAATGTGATTGAGTTTTAAAGAGGACTATTCACCCCCCTCTAGTCGCCATCTCGACCCTTTCAGCGAGAGAGACCTTGCTGAGTCCAATGCGCGGGACCTAGAATACCAGAAGGGGTCCTATCTGAGCACCTGGCGACTGTGAAAGAACAACTTTGGAGCAAGTCCGAGCAGCTGACCACTGCCTCTACACAACTTAAAGATGCTTCTGAGCAGTTGGAAAAGCTACAGAAAATCTCCGAGCAGAAGAAAGGTACGTATGATCCACAAAAATGCCTCGCATAGTTGGATATGATTACTTTTGGTGATGAATGATGTACTTGCAGAACAAGACACAGAGCTCGGTCAACTGCACCAAGCCCTCGAGCAACTCCAAGAGGAGAAAGCGAAGGAGACAGGACGAGCGAACAAACTGACCGAGGAGCTAAACGGTGAGTACCCCCTAGTCGGGTTTTCTGCTGAAGTAATTGTCTTGCCTGATGGAACTTCAAAATGCATGCAGACTACCATCGGAGGGTCAAGGCACAATTCGATGTGCTAGAGCAAGACGCCCAGACCCAGAGGAACAAATTTGACACCGTAGTTGCCGGAATCAAACCAGTGCTTGACTGCATCGAACCGAAAACTACTCCTCAGCTTGACGGTAGGCCGCCACGCCCGAATATCATCATCGAAAGATGCAAGACAGCATGGGAAAGCTTTAAGAGCTTCAACCATGACGCCGTTGTTTCTGCCGCTACCCACGCCCTTGTTGTTGTTCGGTCCCATTATCCAGCCATCGACCTTGAGGCGATAGGGGGCGGGTACGCCGAGGGGCTGAGCAAAGCGAAGACCCAGCGACTGGAGGATGAGGTGGAAGACACGGCGAAAAAGTTGGCCGGTGATATATACCTGTTCGGAGAGACTGACAGTAGTGGCGAAGCATAATGATCTCCTTGGTGAACATCATCTGGAATTTCTGGATAGTATAGTTAGAATGCGTGAAAGCGCAAGAAACAATTATTCGATGAATAAATGCTATAAGGTGCATGTATATGTAATATATGTAGTTTGCTTGTAGTTCGGCGAAAAAGTCTTCGCAGTTTCAAACCTAACGTGATTATGCATAGTTGAAATAATATCTGAGCAGTTGGTCAGTTACTGATCCCTATGGCCTTGGCCATCCCATAGTCCATAACATCGAGCACAGAGCCCGTGCACGTGTAGGAGTAACAGACGTGACCCAGGAACCACAGCCGACCACCCATGACATAGAGCGCAGAGCCCATGGCATGTGTAGGGAAAAATCGGTGACTGGGTATTTTCCATAAAAAACAGTGCGGGACGTGTGTTGCTCGGTAGTCGTTACATGAACTTGGAGATAAAAGCAACATAAGCGACGTACGAACAGTGTATTCTATGTTGAACTCTCGGCCTTGGCTGACCCATAGTCCATAACATCGAGCGTGGAGCCTATAGACATGTAGAAAAACAGGTGTGACCAAGGGACCACAGCCGACCACCCATAATGCAGAGCCCGTAGCACATGCAGGGAGAGATCGGAGACTGGGTCATCTTCGAAGAGAACAGAAAAGAAAGGATGCTGCTCTTTGATCAAAAAATGTTTGGTGATTTGGAGAAATCATGTTCGGCGATTAGGAGAAAACGTGTTCGGCGATTTGGAGAAAACATGTTCTGCGATTTGGAGAAAATGTGTTCAGTGATTCGAAGAAAACGTATTCAGCGATTTGGAGAAAACGTGTTCTACAATTTGGAGAAAACGTGTTTGGCGATTTGGAGAAAACGTGTTCGGCGATTTAGAGAAAGCGTGTTCAGCGATTTGGAGAAAACATGTTCGGTGATTTCGTATTGGAGTTCTTCATGAAGTATCATATAGCTCGGTGACCACAAGTGGATGTTAAACCAAAATAGAGACAAAACGGAGACAAGTTATGGAGACCAAAAACTTTATTGAATATAAAATTGTAGAGTACATATCTGGAGTGTTTCAAGGATAGAAACGTATAAGGTATTTGATGTGCCACAAGTTGGGAACATCGACTCCTTCTAAGTCACTTAGGCGATAAGAACCTGGTCGAGTAACCCCTTTGATGACATAAGGCCCTTCCTAGGGGGAAGAGAGCTTGTGCAACCCTTCAGTCTTTTGTTTTCTACGTAGAACGAGATCACCGACAGCGAATGAACGACCTTTGACATTTTGGTTGTAATACCTCTGCAAGCCTTCTAGATATTTAGTTGTACAGACGTAGGTGATTAGGTGCTCTTCCTTGGCTCTATCGATGTCCTCAGACCGAACAACATCGGCCTACTCTTGATCATAGTTTTCCACTCTAGGTGCTGAGAAAGTAATGTCTGCTAGTAGTATGGCTTCTGAGTCATGGATCAAAAAGTATGGAGTCACGTCAGTGCTATGACTAGCTTAAGTACGATGTCCCTAGACTACAGCTGGAAGCTCCTTTAGCCATTTGCCCAGGTGCTTTTCTTTTTTCTGATATAGTTGCTTTTTTAGGGCATCAAGGATCATACCGTTCGCCCGTTCAACCTGACCGTTGGCTCTAGGATGGGCAACGGAAACATATTTGATGGAGATGCAATGGTCTTTGCAAAAGTCCTAGAAGTGATGTCTAGTAAACATAGTTTCGAGATCAGTGATGATGTTGTTTGGTAGACCAAATCTGTGGATGATATCTTCAAAGAGCTCAACTGCCTTCTTTGTAGTAGCCGAGACGAGCGGTTTATATTCAATCCACTTGAAGAACTTGTCAATGGCGACATATACGTATCGAAAACCACCTGGTGCTGGCTTGAAAGGCCCGATCATGTCCAGTCCGCAGCATGCAAAGGGCCAGGAAGCTAGGATGGTTTACAACTCTTGCGCCAGCACGTGTATTTGCTTAGCGAAGAATTGGCATCCTTCACAACGTCGAACGAGATCTTCTGCATCAGTGATGGCTATGGGCCAATAAAAATAGCTCGGAAAGCCTTGCCAACCAATGTTCTCGAGGCCGCATGGTTGCCGTAGGAACCAGAGTGAATTTCAAGAAGTAGCTTCACTCCCTCCTCTTGGGTGATGCATTTCTGCAGTATCCCTTACTTGGCACTTTTCCACATCAAGATGTCATCCATGAGCACATAAAGCTTGCTCCGACGAACTAGGCGTTTAGTTTCAGTCTTGTTAAGGGCGTAATGAACAGAATGCCTGCACCAGCACCGTTGATGTTAAGGGCGCCGTCGAAGTACATCACCTAGTGTTCGGGGCAAGCAGCGGCAATGGGCTCTTGGATCTCGGTCCATTTCAGCAACGAAGTCAGCGAGCGCCTATGACTTAATGGTAGGTCTGCTTCTGAATTTGATGGAATAGGTGCTGAGCTCAATAGCCCATTTAATGATGTGGCCATTGGCCTCTTTATTGCGGAGAATGTCCCCCAAAGGGAACTCAGTGACCACGGTGATCTTGTAGTACTCAAAGTAGTGTTGGAGTTTGTGTGATGTAATAAGAATGGCATATAATAGCTTTTGTACCTGAGGGTAATGAGTTTTGGGCTCATTCAGTACCTCGCTGATGAAGTAAACTAGACGTTGTACTTTATAAGCATGCCCGACCTCTTCACGTTCGACGACAATAGCTGTGCTCATGACATGAGAAGTGGCAGCGATGTATATTAGCAGAGTTTCATCTGGCCTTGGCGCTGTCATGATCAACGGCTTTGTTAAGAACAACTTGAGCTGCTCGAAAGCTGAGTCTGCCTCCTCCGACCAGGAAAAGCGCTCGGAGGCCTTGAGGAGCTTGAAGAAAGGTAGCCCTTTTTCGCCGAGGCGTGATATGAAGCGGCTTAAAGCAGCCATGCAACCTATAAGCTTCTATATATCCTTGATGCATGTTGGTCATTTCATATTGGTGATGGCAGAGATCTTGTTAGGATTAGGCTCGATGCCTCAAGCACTGACGATGTAGCCCATCAGTATACCAGATGGAACTCCAAAGATGCACTTTAAAGGGTTCAGCTTCCATCGGTACTTGTTTAGGTTGGCGAAGGTTTCTTCGAGGTCGGCGATAAGGTTATTGGCTATCTTGGTTTTGATGACCACATCATTGATGTAGGCTTCGACGTTGTGACTGATCTATTGGTTGAGGCACATCTGAATGGCCCTTTGATAGGTAGCCCTGGCATTCTTGAGTCTGAAGGACATAGTTTTGTAGTAGTATGCACTGAAAGGTGTAATGAACGACGTCTTTATCTGGTCTACTTCCTTGAGGGAGATCTAATGATAGCTGGAGTAACAGTCAAGGAAGGAGAGTTGTTCGTAGCCGGCGGTGGAGTCTACAACCTCGTCTATCTGAGGCAAGCCAAAGGGGTCTTTAGGGCAGTGTTTGTTAAGATCGGTATAATCAACGCACATTCTCCATTCTTTATTCTTTTTTCGAACGAGAACAGGGTTTGCTAACCAATCTAGATGATACACTTCTTTTATAAACCCGGCAGCTAAGAGCCATTTTATTTCTACCCTAATAGCCTCCTTCTTGTCTTGCATGAATCGGCGGAGTTTCTGCTTGATTGGTTTGGCGGTCGGCGAGACATTCAAGGAGTGCTTGATCTTCTCCCATGGTACCCCCGGCATGTCTATAGGTTTCCAAGCAAACGCATCGGCGTTGGCACGTAGGAAGGAGATGAGCGCGCTTTCCTATTTGGGGTCAAGGTGAGCCCCAATCTTCACGGTCTTGGAGGCGTCGTCGAGGCTAAGGCCGACCTCCTTAATTTCCTTAGACTTGGTGGAGGCGCGGGGAAGCTCTAGCTCTAGAATCTCCATGTCATCAGCGGGTGCTGTCTTGGCTTCAGCGAACATGCTAGCCATCTAGATGGAGAGGTCGGTGGCTTCGGCGAGAGTGAGACTCTCTGTCTTGCAGGCGTAGGCAACAAAGAGGTTGGCCCATGGAGTCAGGACTCCTACAGGCGAAGGCATCTTCAACACCAGATACACGTAGTGTGGTATGGCCATGAATTTTGCCAGAGCTGGCTGGCCAAATATGGCGTGGTAGGTGGTGTCGAAGTCAGCAATGTAGAAGTTGATATGCTCGATGTGGTAGTTGCTTGCCGTGTCGAACTGTACTGGTAGGGTGATCTCTCCAAGTGGCCTAGATGCCCTTCTAGGTACCATGCCCTAGAAGGAGGAGTCCGAGGGTGTGAGATCTGAAATCGTGAGGCCCAACTCCCTTAGGGCCCCGACAAAGAGTAGGTTCAAAGCACTACCACCGTCAACAAGGACTTTTTTGAAGAGCACCTTCTGGACGGTTGCATCGAGGACGAGGGGGAAACGCTGCCCTGTATAGGGTATGTCTACCCACTGGTTGACCTTGTTGAAGGTGATGGGGACCTCAAACCATGGGCGATAGCTAGGGTCGGCAGTAGTTTCTTCTGAAGCGACGGCGAGCACTTGTCGGGTGGTGAGCTTCCGTTCCCTTCTACTCTTAGTGGAGGTGAGGCCCCCAAAGATGGTGGCGACCACCTTATCATGGTCCTGAAAGACGTTGTTGTTGTTCCTAGGTGGTCGATGACCTCCGGCTCCATCGTTGGCGTCGTCATCAAGCCTCTTGTCCTGGAACTCCCTGGCCAAACCAATCCAGTCCTTCATCTTGTGTTTGGCATTCTTATGAAGAGGGCATGGGCCATCGATGATCTTTTGGTACTGTTCGTCGTAGTTATGCTTGGCGCAGGGTTGACTAATGGCTGCGATGATGTGTTCTGGTCGGCGGCGGTGATTTTGGCCAGGCCTATGTCCTCCTGTTTGATCACGGCCGCTATCACGATGGTAGCTATGGTCGTCGGGGCGGCAGTCGCTGTGACGTCGGTCGTCAGGGTGATCGTCGTAGCGGTTAGGCGAACGCTGAGTGCCTGCATCCTCGTTGAAGCACACCTCGGCTTCCTCGGCATCGGCGTACTGGTTGGCGATAGTTATCATTTTGCCGATACCAATGGGCGGCTTGCAGTTGAATTTGGAGCGAAGCTCACGATGGTGGAGTCCTCGGATAAAGGCGGTGATGACTTCAGCTTCCATGATATTAGGGATAGAGTTCCTCATCTTGGAGAAACACCGGATGTAGTTGCGGAGGAGCTTGGATGGCTTCTGGTTGATGTGGCTGAGGTCTTGTTTTATGCCAGGTTGAGTACACTTGGCCATATAGTTGTCGGTGAAGACTTTCTTCAACTCTTCCCATGAGCCAATAGAGTCCGGCGCAAGGCTGGTAAACCAGCTCATGGAGGGTGGCGTGAGCATGACGGGGAGATAATTTGCCATGACGCTGGTGTCTCCTCCCACGGCGCGGACAACAGTGGCGTAAGCCTACAGCCACTGAGTTAGGTTCATTCTTCCTTCATAGGGCTCGACCCCAGTGATCTTAAAACCACAAGGCCACCGAAGCGTTTAGAGTGCCCTTGTGAAAGCCAGAGGCCCCTTAGGATTGTCGACACCATCGTCTATGGCATTGTGGTTGGGGATAGGCTCTAGGGCTGAGTCCGGGTTATCATACTCCTTTTCATAATCCTGGTAGCGACGCACTTCGTCTTCATGGCGACCGAAATGACGTTGCTTGATACACCGTCGTGCATCCTAGAGGTTGCTGAGATGTACTCTAGCATCATGTTTGACCTCTGGGTCATGCAGGCGATGGTGTTCGGCGCGATGCCTCCCGGGTCCCCTCTGGAGAGGTAGCAACTAGTCGGCGAAATGGCTTTGACTGGGCGGCGATTGGATCTCAGCGTAGCTGATCGGTGAATCATGCTCGTAGAGCACGAAGGTCTCTGATCCTCATGGATCTCATTGACCTGACAGTGAGCCGCTTTAAGCATGGCGGCGATCTTGGCGAGCTCAGGCGTTTGAGGGAAACGAGCGAGCTCGTTGGCGGCTACTGCCAAATTGGCACTTGGAGTCTTGAAGACGTCGTGACCGTCGACGTGGAGAAATTCTTCGTTGAGGTCGCGGTGGAGCGGGAGTGGTCTTCCTTGAGAGTCAAGCCTATTATTCCGACCAGCCTCAGCCCTCACGATGGCTGCCTTGTTTTCTCGCCGCTGCGCGCAGTTGATGTTCTGGTTCTCTTGAGCAACACGCTCCTCCTCGGTTTCACCATTCTGAGGAGGGCTGTCGATGCTGACGTTGAAGATCGCACCACCTTGGAAGGGTGGAAGGAGAAATTGATCGGAGAAGGTTTTGGCGAGGGTCTCCATGGAGCCCTGAGACTCAGAGCCTAGAGTTTCTTTCGGGATGGTCTGGAGGTTCACCCCGGGGCTTCGGCCTAAGTGTAGCGTGTTGACGGCTAGTGGAGGCTAGATGGCGACCTAGTCAGCGAGTTTGCCCCTTAGGGCATGTTGATAAGCGACGGCGATGTTGGTGAATTCGAAGGGTAGGGTCATAACCCCTGCAGTTTGCCGAGCAGCCTCCGATAGATCTGGATCGGAGGGTGGTCGGCATTGAACCAAAGTGTCCAGTGCCGATTCAGTGATGGAGAGACAATCGACGAGCCTTAGTCTGACCCGATCGATGGATTCGATCAGATCATCGTTGTTGATCGGCCTCCTCTAGTAGCGAGGAAGCGGACGGCGAGTCATCGCCAAAGGAGATCTCGGAATTGGCTCCGAGATTGGATCTGTAGTTGTAGGTGCGGGGGTGGCCGGTGCAGAACCGATCTGCCCCGGCTCGAGGAGCTCTCTGACTCTGTCAGCGTTGATGACCTACGAGATGGATCCAACCATGAAGATCTGGCCGGGCTGCGAAAGGGACGAAGAGCCTGTGGAAAAAACCATCTTGTTCGACAAGGAAACAACATGCATACCCCTACCTTGCGCGCCAACTGTCGATAGAATATCGTCGGCAGGCCTCTGAGGGGTATCCCATGAAGGTAGATTGATCTACAGAGGAGCGCAGGATCAAGAACAAGAAGGCAACAGAGTCACACGAGTTAGACAGGTTCAGGCCGTCAGTATGACGTAATACCCTACTCCTGTGGTCTGTTGGTTTGTATTAGCTATCATATGATATGCTGTGATTTTAGAGGGGGTCCCTGCTCGCCTTATATAGTTTGGGAGGCAGGGTTACAAGTCAGTTAGATCTAAGAAATAACCAGAAAGTAATAACTGATTATACGAATCTTGGGATCATACATATCCTAACAGATCTCGTAGTATCTTCAGGATATCTTCTCAATGTCTTGCGGAAGACGCCGAGTAGAGTCATGCCCCGCAAGGCTTCTTCTTATGGGCTAGGCCACCCCTAGGGGCGCAGCCCTTGTTGTCTGCCGTGGGTATCCGGGGTCATACACCCCACATTGCTTGAATCTGTTTCGTGCTAGCTTCGATACTGAAACGACCCCATTTTCCATGAAGGAAAAACCACAGCATCGAAGTGTAATAAGATCATTGTAGATCATATTACCCAAATTCCAGTCGAATATCACATCCATACAACGATAATATCAGAGTACAAATAGTGCGGAATTACATACTTTATTACATCACCGCATTGGCGGAATCAATAGTAGCATTTATTCAGAACAGCTTGAAGATAAGATCACCAAACTCGAGCGTAGGCACGAACCCCTCATCCATCAAACTCCTCGGAGCTATACTCCTCAGTAGAATCTGTGTGCCAAAATCTATCAGTATGATTTGTACTGGCCACTCCCAACCCTATGAGCATTGCTTTGTGGAAACTGGATGCAAGTTGGGTATAAGCAAAGTGAACCTATAAGGCTGGGGTTTCCTATATATTAGCATATCAAGTAAATAATAATATATTGTCAAGTTTTAACACCATTCCCACACACATTCCACTCCATTCCCTTTTTCAAGCCAGGTTTCGATCCTGAGATCGATATACCACCATCTCCACACCATCACCATACCATAACCATACCATCGCTCAGTCGACAGGCTAACTCCCTCTCGGCACTGTCTCAAGGCCCATAGCCCCTAGCTACATCCGAACACTCACTCCTAGGGGAGAAAGAGAAGGACTCATCTCACTATATAGTTTAAGCAAAACCTAGGAAAGGTCCATAGCCGACGAGTCAGCACATGTATCGATCGATCAACCATACACTCTGTAGAGGTTTTACATAACCACAAGATCCGCCTTCCTCGCTGACCATCGTCAACTAGGCTGATTCCGGCTGCTTGCTAGCCTAGGATAATGCCACTCTACCATTCAGCCCTGGTTCACCCTAAGTCAAGTCTGGGGTGGCTGAAACTGTGAGTCATGAGCCGGGTCCACAAGGTCTCCATGAAGTCTCAGAAGGGTGTGGGGGGAATCCTCCGTGCCCCGTACCTCCTTACACTGTCCGCTATCAACCTAGCAGTAGTGGCAATATCCTACCAAGTAGTCCAGCCGTCCCACACCATATAGGGCGAGTGGTACATAAGGCTTCCTAGTGAATCTGAGTACTAGTAAGTCTTTAGGGGTGACCAAGCCAGAATGTCTCCATCAGGGTTTCCATTCATCGTGCCACCACAGCACCACCATCCCAGGCTCCACCCGTCACAGGTTCACACCCAGGTCCACCTCATATACCATTTTACCCACCACAGGTATCCATTCCAGGGGTGCCCAGGTAGCACCCCATGGCAAGACTTGCCCCAGGCTCGTCGTATACTCCAACTTGGTCGACACAACCCTCACCCTCCACACACCCAAGTCACACACACAGCACTCTCCCCATAGTCCAGGTAACACTAGTTCCCACCACGCACAAAGTATAAGCGTAGTAGAAGTATAAGTAATGAAATATATAGTAGCAAGCGTGTGTCTAGCCTAATAGCAGGGTATGCAGGGGTAAGGTTGCATCAAGGTAAAGGCTTTTAAGCAGGCATACTACCATGCAAGTCCTAGCATAATATGATTGTAGCAGTAAAGTAAAGCGATAGCAGTTCTATATTAGCCATGTGTAATAGGTGCTACGAGATTTGGGTGGGATGTGGCACCTTCAATGTAGTCGTCTCCATTCTCCTCACGGTACTCACGGTCCTCGTCTGTCAGGTTCTCCTCCGAGTCTGCAACGTTTGCATTATAGTCGCGTTAGCGACGTCTATAGAGTAGCACAAAGAAACAATGAAAATTCAAAAGAGTCAAATGCACTCAAACATGAGTTCATTGCGTAGAGCTTGATTTTAGATGAATTTTGGTCCTGGTCTCATATTTTTCTGAGGTCGTATGAATTAGTTATGAATTCCTAAAGTTTAAATCCTTTCTGAAATTGAATAAAGGCTAAATTAATCCTGGGCTGACATGTGTCACGGTGTCACTAGTCAACGTGGCATGCTAATGTTAGCATGACGTCAGCATGATGTCATCGTCTTGGTTCCGAGCTGACAGGTGGGTCCAGCATGTCTGTGCTGCTGACATGTGGGCCAGGTCAACGATCAATATTGATCGCTCAACGATCAATACGTGCCGGGTCTCAAACGGGCCTTGGTGGGCTCGGGTTGGGCCGAACACGTGGCGTGCTATGGCACAGCCACGTCACGGCCGTGGGCTCTTATTGGGCTTTGTCCACAGCACGGCTCACACCGTGTGACTCACAGTGGACTAGCGCTCCTGATCCATGGTCCTAAGGCAGGGTCCATGGTGGACCGAGCCCATCGTCATTTCTCCTCGGCTTGGCTCATGTGCACCAGGTGTAGGGCTATGTGGCTCAACTTGCCCCTTCTCTGTTTCTTCCACGGCGCGCTCCCATCAGCGACGTGCTCACCGGCGAGCTCCCACAATGGCTCAGGCATCTAATAGAGGTGGGGAAAAGCCTCCCTATGCCATGGCGACTGCAATGGTGGAGTCAGGGTGATGGATGGTGCATCCTAAGTCACTGGTCATGGCAAACGGTGGCTCGAGCACAACTAGCGTGTGGGAATGGCGCGGGTGCAGCGACATTGGCCAGCTCTGTGGTGCGCAAGGGCATCACAATGCTCCAACGGGCATGTTGGTAGGTCAAGGGGTCCTCCAGGGCCTCTAGTGGCTTTGGCCATGGTGGACGGCCTTCCGATCACGTCGGCGGCGTCGGTGTGGGGGCTATGGCCTCGGAGGCGTCACAGTGGGGTGTGTAGGCTCCTACGGATCTGTGTGGACATGGCGAGGGCGTCTAGAGCTCAGGGCAAGACTTCCGGTTTCTAGGTGGCCGGTGGGGTCTTCCTGGTGGCCACGACGACATGGTGTCGATGGTGAGGCGCACGGGTCACTGCGGGCTCCTGCGGGGTGGTCACAGCGTGGGTGTGATTTACCCATGGCTTCAGCGAACGGAATGGTTGAATCAAGGAGGCACTAGGCGCTCCTGGCGGTCGGTGCTCGGACCGGTGGTCTGGTGCTCGGACTAGTGGTCGGGCGCTCGGACCAGTGGTTTGGTGCTTGGACTGGTGGTCAGGTGCTCGGACCTGTGGTCTGGTGCTCGGACTGGTGGTTAGGTGCTCGGACCTGTGATCTAGTGCTCAGACTGGTGGTCAGGTGCTCGGACCTGTGGTCTGGTGCTCGGACTGGTGGTCAGGTGCTCGGACCTATGGTGGCTGCGTCATGGCAGCGGCGTTGCGAGCGTGGCATGCGTGCTCGGCTACGGCATCCGGGGAACCTAGAGAGGCCTACAGCGTCCAAGGGCTCGGGGATGGTCACGGTCAATGTGAGTGTGCTGTGCTGGTGTGCCTAGAGGCCGGGGATGGCCTTGGCCTACGCGCTCATAGTATGGAATGCCATGGCCAGAGTAGCAAGGTCCAGTGGCGAGCAGGGAATGAACCGGGGCTCACCGTGGGTGCTGTGGAAGAAAGGATGGCAGTGCAGTGTCGAGTTGCGGCCGTGTAGCTCCAGAAGCAGTGCCGTGCAGTGCCGACCTACGATCGTGATGACGACGATGGCGTTGCCTTCGGCTCCGGTGACTTCGGCAGCGTGCGGGGGCTCCAATCCTCCTCTCACAATCTCCTTCTCGGCCCTCTACTCTCGGTGTGGTGTGGCTGCTGGGCCACCAAGTGGCGGCGGAGGCTGAGGGAGAAGCTAGGGCGCTGGGCATGAGTGGTGTGCGGGCTGGCTTTATAGCCGAGCGCCATGCCTCCCAGGGTGGATGGCATCGTGCGGTGGAGGCAGATGCATTGCATCAGACGGTGGTGCAGGGTTGCGTGGGCGCAGCGCAAGGGGACAGGGTCATGCCCCGGGCGTGACCCCCTGGCCCGCCCCAGCCACAGCTGTCGAGCACCGGTCGCGTAGGCGGTTGAGGCGTGGGTGAGGAAGACGACACTATAGACGGGGGGTGCGGCTGACATGTGGGGTCTAGCGGTCAGTGGCTGCAAGCGAGGCAGATGGGTGCGTGAGCGTGGGTGACGCGCTGGGCCGGCTCGTGGGCTGCGTACGGGCGCACCGGTGCAAGGTGGGCGCGGTTGGGCTGGCTGGGCAGCGAAGCCAAGCAGCCTGGGCTGCGAGGCCTTCTTCCTCATTTCCTTTTTCTGTTTTTCATTTCATCTCTTTTGTTTGAATTCGAATTTGGTTCTAAAATTTGAATTCCGAATTGGTGCACCTAATTTATTGGAGTTGTTAAGCATATCATAACTCAAATAGAAATCCAAATCACATTCAATGTATGCAACCCTTATTTGTTAGAATTTAAATAAACGCAATTAACTAATGACATGCCATGCTTACGTGTCAACTTGGGTTGGGGTTAGACCTAATGCATTTCTTGGGTTGGGTTACTATACATGACACTCATCATCACATGGAAGTTTTAAGAAAAAATTTATAGTTGGCATTTTCAGTGTGTGGATTTTTGGGTTGTTACAGTCCTACCCCCTTAACAGAATCTCGTCCCCGAGATTAAAGCATAACGTACTCTTCAAAAAGGTAGGGATATCGTAGCCGGAGGTTAGACTCTTTCTCCCATGTTGCTTCTCTCTCAGTATGATTGCTCCATTGGATCTTGCACATAGGGATAGTCTTGCTTCGGGTCTCTTTGGTATCTCTGCCCAGAATTCTGATAGGATGTTCTCTATACTCAAGTGTATCTTGAATGTCAAGTGTATCGGTCGGGATCACTTCATCGGGTACTCTCAAACATTTGCGTAGTTGGGATACATGAAATACGGGATGTACACCCGTTAATTCCTTAGGTAACTCAAGTTTGTACGCGAGCTTTCCAATTCTCTTGCAAATCTTGTATGGGCCAACAAATCTAGGGGCAAGCTTGCCTTTCACATGGAATCTGACCATTCTACGTAGCGGGGATACCTTGAGATAGACGAAGTCCCCCACATTGAACTCCAGTTCTCTTCTTCTTTTGTCAGCATAGCTCTTGTATCGACTTCGAGCAATTCTCAAATTCTCTCTTACCTGAGCAACTCCTTCTTCCGCATCTTGAATCTTAACGGAGTCAAAGAATGATCGTTCTCCCGGTTGGGACCACATCAAAGGTGTCTTACAAGGTCTGCCATACAGAGCTTCAAATGGCAACATCTTGATACTGGCTTGGTAGCTATTGTTGTAAGAGAACTCTGCATAGGGTAGGCATTTCTCCCAATTAGAGTCGTAATTCAGTACACTAGCGTGAAGCATGTCTTCTAAGATCTGATTTACTCGTTCTGTCTGTCCATCTGTCTGTGGGTGGTAAGCGGTACTGAAGTCAAGTTTGGTTCCAATGGACTGGTGCAGAGCTTCCTAGAATCGAGACACAAACTGAGGGCCATGATCGGATACAATACTAGAGGGAGCTCCATGCAATCTGAGAATATGTTCAATGTATAGATCCGCAAATTTCTCGGCATTGGTCTTGGTCTTTACTGGTACAAAGTGAGCAATCTTGGTCAAGCGATCAACAATCACCCAGATGGAATCATTGCCTTTTTGTGAACAGGGCAATCCAACTATGAAATCCATGGATATGTTTTCCCATTTCCACTCGGTAACGTCAAGAGGCTTTAGCAATCCTACAGGCCTTTGATGTTTAGCCTTGACTCTGTTGCAGGTGTCACAACGTGCCACATGTCCTGCAATGTCCGTCTTCATGCCATTCCACCAGAAGTGTTTCTTCAGGTCTTGATACATCTTTGACCCTCCCGGGTGAATACAGTATTTGGAATCGTGAGCTTCTAACAGAATTTCCTTTCATAGTGCTCGGTCAGATGGAACACAGATTTTGTTCTTGAACCAGATAGTTCCTTGTTCATCTTTCTGGTGGTTGGTCTTGTAGCCTAGTTTCATCAGACCACAGAGATACTAAATCTCTTCACAACTTTTCTGAGCTTGATGGATGCGATCTGTGAGATCATACTGTATGCGAAGCTCATTCAACAAGTCATGTGGTAGTATCTCTAGTTGGAAATCATCAATCTCTCCCTTGAGCTCAGGTGGTACTGATTCAGTGATCAAGGTGTGACAGTAACTCTTATGACTAAGAGCATCTGCGACTATATTAGCTTTTCCCGGATAATAGTGAATTTCTAGGTCATAGTCCTTGATCAACTCAAGCCATCGGCGTTGCCTCATATTCAAATCTTCTTGAGTGAAAAAGTACTTCAAGCTCTTGTGATCGGTGTAGATGTCGCACTTGTTGCCTATCAAGTAGTGTATCCAGATCTTCAAGGCATGCACAACTACCGCTAACTCCAGATCATGGGTTGGGTAACGGTTCTCGTGTTCTTTCGACTGTCGAGAAGCATAAGCTATCACTTTTCCATCTTGCATCAACACACAACCGAGTCCTTGATGAGATGCATCACAATAGACTACGAAATCTTTGCTGATATCAGACAATGATAGCACAGGAGTTGTGGTAAGCTTCAGTTTTAGTTCCTGGAAGCTTTGCTCGCACGCGGGCGTCCATTCAAACTCCTTAGTCTTCTTCAGAAGGTTGGTCATTGGATGGGCTATCTTGGAGAAGTTCTCAATGAATCGGCGATAATATCTAGCCAATCCCAAGAAACTTCTGGCTTCTATCACATTACGGGGTTGATCCCACTCTTTTACAGCTTCAATCTTGGCTGGGTCAACTGTGACACCTTCAGCTGATAGTACATGGCCTAGGAAGGCAACTTCCTGTAGCCAAAACTCACATTTACTGAACTTTGCATATAGCTGATGTTGGGCTAGTTTCTCAAGCACGGTTCTCAGATGATGTTCATGTTCTTCAGTGGTGGGTGAATAGACAAGGATGTCATCAATGAATACCACCATGAACTTATCCAGTTCATCTATGAAAACCTTATTCATCATGTTCATGAAGTATGCGGGCGCATTTGTGAGTCCAAAGGACACCACGGTGAACTCAAACTGCCCATACCTAGTCACAAAAGCTGTCTTCAGGATATCACTTTCTCGAATCTTCATCTGATGATAGTCTGATCTGAGATCAATCTTGGAGAAATACTTTGCACCTCGAAGCTGATCAAGCAGATCATCAATTCTTGGCAGGGGGTACTTGTTCTTGATGGTGACTGCGTTCAAGTTCCGGTAATCAATGCACATTCTCATTGAGCCATCCTTCTTCTTGACAAACAGAATGGGGGATCCCCAGGGTGAAGCACTAGGCCTGATATATCCTTTCGAGATGAGCTCATCAAGCTATTTCTTGAGCTCAGTTAGTTCATCAACTGACATGCGATAGGGTCTCTTGGCAATGGGTCTCGTTCCCGGTAACAGATCAATGATGAACTCAACATCATGGTCTGGTGGCATACCCGGTAATTCTTTAGGGAATACATCGGGATAGTCTCTGACTACTAGCACATCATGAACTGCCTTCTCCTCTTTTTGTGATTCTGAACTTGCTTTAAGGGCATATAGGATAGAGGTGGACTTTCTAGACTGGGGTTCACATCTAACGACTTGGCCTGATGGGTGGGTCACTTGGATGTATCTAGGTGAACATGATATGATACCTTGGTGAATGGTGATCCAATCCATACCTAGGATGACATCTAGGTTAGTGGAAGGTAGCAGGGTTAGGTCGGCTCTAAAGATAAGACCCTCAATGGTAAGACTCACTCCCTTACAGATGTGGGTGCACTTTAGGTCTCCTAAGGGTGAGCTGGTGATGATAGGATCTTCACGTGGGGTTACAGATAGGTCATGATCTCATGCAAACTTGGATGATATGTAAGAACAAGTTGCTCCAGAGTCAAATAGAACTGATGCAGTATTGCCATTAACTAAAAACATACCGTACACAATGTCAGGGGCAGCTTGTGCTTCCTCGGCGTCCAGATGGTTGAGACGTCCACGAGTAGCTGATCCCTTGAATTGAGACTTCTATGCAGCTGAGTTCTAAGGGCACTCGGTGGCTTTGTGACCTAGTTGGCCACAAGCAAAGCAGGTGAAAGGCATACCGCCTATAGGGGTTGACGCGGGTGCCTTCCAGCTTCCAGTGCTTAGTGCGGAGCGGTTCTATGCTGGGCATTCATTCGCTGAGCGGGGACGGTTGAAACGGTCCTAATTGTTGTCATCCTAAGCATAACGGTCCTAGGTGTAATGATCCTGAGCAGGGCGGGAGTATTTGGTAGTGTAGCCTCCACTTCCCCTACTCGATCTAGGGTTGTCATCCCTATTATGGCGAGAGCGTTCCCTAGATGGTGCATCTCTGTGGAACCTCTTGCGATCACAACCACAGAGAGACTCCTTAGGCTTACGTTTCCTATCCCTATACTCTTCTCCAGCTTTAGCACAGTCCTTCTCAATCTAGATGCAGCGATCCACCAGAGCACGCAATGTGTTGCTCTCAATACCGCCAAACTTCAGCTTGATGTGCGGGTTAAGTCCCTTGCGGTAGTAGTACAACTTCTCCTTCTCAGAGTTCACAACATAGTAAGGTGCATAGCATAGAAGGTTGGTGAAACGAGTAGTGTACTCAGTCACCCTATCCTTTCCCATCTTGATGTTGTGGAACTCCTCGGCTTTGGCCTCCATGATACCCTTGGGAATGTGATACTCAGTGAATGCTTTAGCGAACTCATCCCACGAGATGTGGGTAGGGTTCTCATGGGAGTCACTGAAACTGTCCCACCAGGCGCATGCTGTACCTGTGAGCTAGTGTGTGGCAGCTCCAACACACTCATCCTCAGTGAAAGTAGTGAGGTCAAGCTTCTTCTCCATTTCCTTGAGCCAGTCATCGGCTACAAGCGGGTCAGGGTCGGTGCCATCATAGGTAGGTGGCCTTAGCTTTAGAAATCCCTCTAGCTTCCTTTGGAAGTCATACTACTGACCTCCCTGGCGATGGTTTGCTCCTTCAACAAGAGCTGCAAGAAGCTAGGTCTGTTGTGCCATCACCTCTGCCAGGCTCGGTGGTGGTGGTGGTATGTTCTCCTCAGGCGGCAGAGTATTCTCCAGGTGGAAGGGTATCCCTCCATGTCCACAGCCACGGCCACGACCACGGTTGTTGCCACCACGTCCCCCATTGGGTTCAACTGGTTCAGGGGTGGGTGCACGTCCTCGATTCATTAGGCGATTTGAACGGTGGTTCGGCATCTGCAATGCGAATCATAGAAAGTTTAGTGCTTGTGCCATAGGTGCTTATAATTCAATATGATTACATGATTTTGACGATTTAAAGAAAAACATTTATGCTATCCAACACTCATTACAAAGAAGCAATAAGATTCATAAAGATGCAATAAGATCCGAAACATTCATTACATGGTTTTTATTACATAGCATCATCTCCAGTAGCTACACTTGAAGACATGCGAGAATCGTTCTACTCATAGTGTCTCATAATACATCTCATAAGGGGTACATCATGGGGTACAACTTATGGAAGCTACTAACATGACTCATGACCATGTAGGGTCATCTACTCTAACTCGTACACCGCAGCTAGGATACGACTGTTCTCAATCTCGATCTCCTCGTCGGACCTGTGAAGTCGGGACACGTACTTCAAAGCCTCGGCGAGCTCCTCAGTAGGCTTTGCTCCATGTAGGGTAGGGCAGGCGTCTAGGTTGAGGTGAGTCGGGGCTAACTCAAACTCCTCTATCCTAGGCTTCATCTTGCTGCAAACCTCCTTGGGTAGCTGATCCCACATACCCTTCATCTCCTTGAGGCGCTTCCTGTCAGACTTCTGCCAAGCCTACCAGGTCCTCTCACACTTGTCCTGTAGGTACTCGGTCTGCCTGAGTGCCTCGATCAGGTGACCCTAGTTGCGAACGGCCTTCTTCCTGAACTCCTCTAGCTCCTGAGTCAGTGTCTTGTTCCGAGATTAGATCTTCAGCATATCAATCCCCTTGGATCTCTCTCTATCTCCTCTACGGTTGAACTCAGCCTTCTTGTCATCCAACTCACTCTGCAACTCCAAGACCTTGCTGTCGAGGTAGCAGTTCCTATTGCCTAGGTCAACCGCTTTGTCCTGTAAGTCAGCGACCTTGGCTCTGTGGTCCTCCTCACGACGGTTGAGCTCATCCTGTAGCTTGGCAACTGTTTCTAGTAGACTAGCTCGCTCCTATGCTCCCTGCGAGTCTCGCTCCTGGTACTCCCACCGGAGGGCCTGGTCCTAATGTCTCCTCTGCCCCAGCTGGGTCACGTACCTGTCCTACTCCAGTAGGTGAATAGCTGAGACACGAAGGCATCTATCCTCCTCGGCAAGGATAACTCTGCCTGCTGCGAAACTCTGCTCACTGGGGGTAAGGCTAAGGTTGAGGGCCTGGGGAAGTAGATGGAACTCTATTGTCTTTAGGTGCTCGTAGTGGTCCCTCATCACTCTACGAAGTGCCTTGTGTGAGATAGCTCGCAGTCCCTCCTCGACTGTGTCCTCTATAGTCAACTCGGTGAAAGCTAGGATAGAAGGTAAGGTAGTGCTAACTGGGAACTCCACTGAGGTGACAATCAGTCCTTTGATTCCTCCTTCCTTAGCTAGCTTCCTGGTGCAGGTGACCTTGACAAGCTCGTCGGGGACACCTAACGTGATGAGAACTCGGTAGAGGGTCTGTGCAAAACCCCTGAGCTCACGTAGGTCAAAGGTAAGCTTGGCGTGGTCTAGAGGTAGCGGTCCTAGTGGTGGCCAGTCGACGTTCGTTGCCATCTACATGTTTCAAGGGGACAGGTGTTAGCAAGTCCATAATAGATAAGCCTTGCATAAAAGTAAATGCAGGGTCGGTATATAACCGAAAGAAGGGCTATTCACGTCCTATTCTATCGTCCATTTCTAAGGGTTTTGTCCTATGGTCAAGTATGGCTCTAATACCAACTGAAACGACCCCATTTTCCGTGAAGGAAAAACCACAGCGTCGAAGTGTAATAAGATCATTGTAGATCATATTACCCAAATTCCAATCGAATATCACATCCATACAACGATAATATCAGAGTACAAATAGTGCGGAATTACATACTTTATTACATCGCCGCATTGGCAGAATCAATAGTAGCATTCATTCAGAACAGCTTGAAGATAAGATCACTAAACTCAAGCGTAGGCACGAACCCCTCATCCGTTAAACTCCTCGGAGCTATACTCCTCAGTAGAATCTATGTGCCAAAATTTATCAGTACGATTTGTACTAGCCACTCCCAACCCTATGAGCATTGCTTTGTGGAAACTGGATGCAAGTTGGGTATAAGCAAAGTGAACCTATAAGGCTGGGGTTTCCTATACATTAGCATATCAAGTAAATAATAATATATTGTCAAGTTTTAACACCATTCCTACACACATTCCACTCCATTCCCTTTTTCGAGCCAGGTTTCGATCCTGGGATCGATATACCACCATCACCATACCATAACCATACCATCGCTCAGTCGATAGGCCAACTCCCTCTTGGCACTGTCTCAAGGCCCATAGCCCCTAGCTACGTCCGAACACTCACTCCTAGGGGAGAAAGAGAAGGACTCATCTCACTATCTAGTTTAAGCGAAACCCAGGAAAGGTCCATAGCCAATGAGTCGGCACATGTATCGATCGATCAATCATACACTCTATAGAGGTTTTACATAACCACAAGATCCGCCTTCCTCGCTGACCATCATCAACTAGGCTGATTCCGGCTGCTTGCTAGCCTAGGATAATGCCACTCTACCATTCAGCCCTAGTTCACCCCAAGTCAAGTCTGGGGTGGCTGAAACTGTGAGTCATGAGCTGGGTCCACAAGGTCTCCATGAAGTCTCGGAAGGGTGTGGGGGGAATCCTCCACACCCCATACCTCCTTACACTGTCCGCTATCAACCTAGCAGTAGTGGCAATATCCTACCAAGTAGTCCAACCGTCCCGCACCATATAGGGCGAGTGGTACGTAAGGCTTCCCGGTGAATCTGAGTACTAGTAAGTCCTTAGGGGTGACCAAGCCAGAATGTCTCCATCAGGGTTTCCATTCATCGTGCCACCACAGCACCTCCATCCCGGGCTCCACCCGTCACAGGTTCACACCCAGGTCCACCTCATATACCATTTTACCCACCACAGGTATCCATTCCAAGGGTGCCTAGGTAGCACCCCATGGCAAGACTTGCCCTAGGCTCATCGTATACTCCAACTTGGTCGACACAACCCTCACCCTCCACACACCCAAGTCACACACGCAGCACTCTCCCCATAGTCCAGGTAACACCAGTTCCCACCACGCACAAAGTATAAGCGTAGTAGAAGTATAAGTAATGAAATATATAGTAGCAAGCGTGTGTCTAGCCTAATAGCAGGGTATGCAGGGGTAAGGTTGCGTCAAGGTAAAGGCTTTTAAGCAGGCATACTACCATGCAAGTCCTAGCATAATATGATTGTAGCAGTAAAGTAAAGCGATAGCAGTTCTATATTAGCCATGCGTAATAGGTGCTATGAGATTTGGGTGGGATGTGGCACCTTCAGTGTAGTCATCTCCATTCTCCTCACGGTACTCATGGTCCTCGTCTGTCAGGTTCTCCTCCGAGTCTGCAACGTTTGCATTATAGTCGCGTTAGCAATATCTATAGAGTAGCACAAAGAAACAATGAAAATTCAAAAGAGTCAAATGCACTCAAACATGAGTTCATTGCGTAGAGCTTGATTTTAGATGAACTTTGGTCCTGGTCTCGTATTTTTCTAATGTCGTATGAATTAGTTATGAATTCCTAAAGTTTAAATCCTTTCTGAAATTGAATAAAGGCTGAATTAATCCTGGGCTGACACGTGTCATGGTGTCACTGGTCAATGTGGCATGCTAATGTTAGCATGACGTCAGCATGATGTCATCGTCTCAGTTCTGAGCTGATAGGTGGGTCCAGCGTGTCTGTGCTACTGACATGTGGGCCAGGTCAACGATCAATATTGATCACTCAACGGTCAATACGTGCTGGGTCTCAAACGGACCTTGGTGGGCTCAGGTCAGGCCGAACATGTGGCGTGCTGTGGTGCAGCCACGTCACGGCCGTGGGCTCTTATTGGGCTTCGTCCACAGCACGGCTCACACCATGTGGCTCATGGTGGACTAGCGCTCCTGATCCATGGTCCTAAGGTAGGGTCCATGGTGGACCGAGCCCATCATCATTTCTCCTCAGCTTGGCTCATGTGCACCGGGTGCAGGGCTGCGTGGCTCAACTTGCCCCTTCTCTGTTTCTTCCACAGCGCACTCCCACTAGCGACGTGCTCACCGGTGAGCTCCCACAATGGCTCAGGCATCCAATAGAGGTGGGGAAAAGCCTCCCTGTGCCATGGTGACTGCAATGGTGGAGTCAGGGTGACGGATGGTGCATCCTAAGTCACTGGTCATGGCAAACGGCGACTCGAGCACAACCAGCGTGTGGGAATGGCGCTGGTGCAGCGGCATTGGCCAGCTCTGTGGTGCGCATGGGCATCACAATGCTCCAGCGGGCATGTTGGTAGGTCGAGGGGTCCTCTAGGGCCTCCGGTGGCTTTGGCCATGGCGGACGGCCTTCCGATCATGTCGGCGGCGTTGGTGTGGGGGCTATGGCCTCGGAGGCATCACAGTGGGGCGTGTAGGCTCCTACGGATCCGTGTGGACGCGGTGAGGGCGTCCAGAGCTTAGGGCAGGACTTTTGGTTTCTAGGTGGCCGATGGGGTCTTCCCGGCGGCCACGATGACATGGTGTTGACGGCGAGGCGCACGGGTCACTGCGGGCTCCTACGGGGTGGTCACGGCGTGGGTGTGATTTACCCATGGCTTCAGCGAATAGAATGGTTGAATCAAGGAGGCGCCAGGTGCTCCCAGCAGTCGGTGCTCAGACCGGTGGTCTGGTGCTCAGACTAGTGGTCGGGCGCTCGGACCAGTGGTCTAGTGCTCGGACTGGTGGTCAGGTGCTCAGACCTGTGGTCTGGTGCTCGGACTGGTGGTCAGGTGCTCGAACCTATGATCTGGTGCTCGGACTAGTGGTCAGGTGCTCGGACCTATGGTCTGGTGCTCGGACTGGTGGTCAGGTGCTCGGACCTATGGTGGCTACGTCATGGCGGCGGCGTTGTGAGCGCGGCATGTGTGCTCGGCTACAGCGTCTGGGGAACCTAGAGAGGCCTACAACATCCAAGGGCTCAGGGATGGTCATGGTCAATGTGAGTGTACTGTGCTGGTGTGCCTAGAGGCCGGGGATGGCCTTGGCCTACGCGCTCATGGTATGGAGCACCATGGCTGGAGTAGCAAGGTCCAGTGGCGAGCAGGGAATGAATCGGGGCTCACCGTGGGTGCTGTGGAAGAAAGGATGGCGGTGCAGTGTCGAGTTGTGGCCGTGTAGCTCCGGAAGCAGTGCCGTGCAGTGCCGACCCGCGATCATGATGACGACGACGGCGTTGCCTTTGGCTCCGACGACTTCGGCAGCGTGCGGGGGCTTCGATCCTCCTCTCACGATCTCCTTCTCGGCCCTCTACTCTTGGTGTGGTGCGGCTACTAGGCCACCAAGTGGCGGCGGAGGCTGAGGGAGAAGCTAGGGCACCGGGTGTGAGTGGTGTGCGGGCTGGCTTTATAGCCGAGCGCCATGCCTCCCAGGGCGGATGGCATCGTGTGGTGGAGGCAGATGCATCGCATCAGACGGTGGTGCGGGGTTGCGTGGGCGCGGCGCAAGGGGACAGGGTCATGCCCCGGGCGTGACCCCCTGGCCTGCCCCTGCCACAGCTATCGGGCACCGGTCGCATAGGCGGTTGAGGCGTGGGTGAGGAAGATGAAACTATAGACGGGGGGTGCGGCTGACATGCAGGGTCCAGCTGTCAGTGGCTGCGAGCGAGGCAGACGGGTGCATGAGCGTGGGCGATGCGCTGGGCTGCGTACGAGCGCACCGGTGCAAGGTGGGCGCGGTTGGGCTGGCTGGGCCACGAAGCCGAGCAGCCTGGGCTGCGAGGCCTTCTTCCTCATTTCCTTTTTCTGTTTTTCATTTCATCTCTTTTGTTTGAATTCGAATTTGGTTCTAAAATTTGAATTCTGAATTGGTGCACCTAATTTATTGGAGTTGTTAAGCATATCATAACTCAAATAGAAATCCAAATCACATTCAATGTATGCAACACTTATTTGTTAGAATTTAAATAAATGCAATTAACTAATGACATGCCATGCTTACGTGTCAACTTGGGTTGGGGTTAGACCTAATGCATTTCTTAGGTTGGGTTACTATACATGACACTCATCATCACATGGAAGTTTTAAGAAAAATTTTGTAGTTGGCATTTTTAGTGTGTGGATTTTTGGGTTGTTACAGATACCTTGATGGCTCACGAGGAAACCCAATAGCTGTCCAAAAGCAAATCCAAACACACACTTGGTTGGTTTAAGCTTCCACTTGTACTCATGAAGATTATCAAAGGTTTGCTTCAAGTCTATGATCAGAGTAGAGGGATCCTTGGTCTTGACGACAACATCATCCACGTAGGCTTCTACATTATGATCGATCTACTCGCTTAGGGACGTCTGGATAGCCCGCTGATAGGTTACACCGGTGTTTTTTTAACCCAAAGGACACAGTTGTGTAATAGTAGGCACCAAATGGAGTGATGAAGGATGTCTTGCTCTGATCTTCTTTTTAGAGGGCAATCTGATGGTAACCCGCGTAGCAATCAAGGAAGGATAAAAGAGTTGACCTGGCCATGGAGTCTATGATCTGATCAATGTGAGGTAAGCCGAAGGGATCCTTCGAGTAGTGCTTATTGAGATCTGTGTAGTCAATGCACATACACCACTCTTCCGAGCTCTTCTTCTAGATGAGTACAGGATTGGCTAGCCAGTCAGAGTGAAGAATTTCCCTAATGAACCCGACTGCTAATAGCTTGGCGATTTCCTTCTTGATTGTCGCTTTCTTATCAGGTGAGAACCATCGTAGTCGTTGCTTAACCGGCTTTGAGCTGGGATTTAAATCCAATTTGTGCTCCAGCAACTCTCTCAGGAACACCTAGCATATCAGCCGGCTTCCATGCAATGATATCCTTATTTTCCCTGAGAAAGTTGATGAGCGCGAGTTCCTATTTTTTGGAGAGGTGGGCGTTGATGATAGCCGTCTTAGAGGGATCACCAGTACCTAGGTCAATCTCAATAGTATCCATCTTAGAGGGTGGGGCAATGATTCCCGCCTTCTTAGTCGGAATCTCCATGTCTTCTGGCTTAGTCTGTTGTGCAATGTTGGCAATCTCCTATGCTTCATAGGCTTGCTGTGTTCTAGCTGCAATCTAGATGGCTTCCGTGTCGCAGTCATATGAGTACTTAAGGTTGCCTTGAAAGGAGAGTATGCCATTGGGATCCGACATCTTGAGCAAGAGGTACGAGTAGTGCGGTATGGCCATGAACTTGGCCAAAGCGGGTCGACCGAAGATATCATGGTATGATGATTCAAAGTTAGCTACCTTGAACTGGATGAACTCTGTTAAAAAATTGTTTAGGGTGCCAAACGTTGCCGGGAGCGTGATCCGTCTGAGTGGCATGGCAGCCTTGCCGGTACTATCCCATAGAAAGGGACATTAGTGGAAGTGAGTAGGCTGGTAAAATCTAGGCATATCTTCTTTAGCATGGCTGCAAATATTATGTTCAATCCTATGTTACCATCGATCAGGACCTTAGGGACTGTCATGCCGTCTATTGTTGGACCTAGGACGAGTGGATAGTGGTCAGCATTAGTCACGTTAGTCCATTGATCTTTCCTAAAAAACTAGATCGGGTACTCAGACCAATTAAGGTACTTTGCTGTTGAAGGTTCTCTTGCCATGATATCCCGAAGAGCCAACTTTCTAGAGTGCTTGTTTGATGAAGTCAGTAACCCCGCAAAGATTGCTACAAATTGGCCCTTGGACTATTGGAAGCCAGGGTCAGTGTTGTTGTCTCTATCTTTGTTGTTATCAATTTTACCCTTGCCTTTGTTGGTTTTGGCATAGAAACCCAATTCTTGGAGTTCTCTGCACTCGACCACCGTGTGCTTGGCGTTCTTGTGGAAAGGGCAGGATAAATTCTTGAGGTCTTCGAACTTCTTGTTATTCTTGTTAGACTTCTTAGACCTATCCATGAAAGCAAGGGTGTTGTTAGGTCCTCTCTTTATGGTGGATTGTCCACCCTGATTGCTTCTGGGGTCATAACCTTTGTCTTGTGGGCCGTGTGGGAATTGTTCGCGAGTACTCTCTTCAGATGCAATCATCTTTTGTACTGTACGCTTGAATTCCTTAGTGGTCTCTGGATTGTCATCATAGAATTTTTTTAAACTGCCACTTGTATTTGATCTCATTGGCGAAGTGATCTATCACCTCCCTGTCTGTGATATCGAAGACTTGGGCTCGTATTTCAGCAAAGCAGTGATAATATTGATAGAAGGATTCATCTGGTTTATGTTTGCAAGTTCTAAGCTTGTTCTGAGTACTTGGGTGGGTGAGGACACCGCAAAAAATTTTACAGAATTTGAGCTGAAGCTGTCCCCAAGTATCAATGGAGCGGGCTCATAGTCTATCAAACTAGGCTAGATTCATAGTGTCGAGTGCCATAGGAAAATATAATACTTTGATGTCGTTGTCGCCGCCTACCAACTCGATGGACTGAGAGTAGATGCGCAACCATTGGTTGGGTTCTGTCTTCCCATCGTACTTGGTATGGTTTGATGGCTTAAACTTGTAGGAAAGCCGCACAGAGAGTAGTCTATCAGAGAAACATGGGAACCTGTCCGGTGGGATACCAGCTTCTCTGTACTTGGACTCGCCTCTGCCTTCCCTATTGCTGTACTGGTGCCCATGATAGGCCGATTGCGTGGCACCCTGATTTCTGTTCTAGTTAATTGCCCTAAGGTCCTAGACAGGAGTGGGCTGGTACTCGTCGTTCTCCTCCTTGGTTACCCTATGGTCCAGGACGAGAGTGGGCTGGTGCCCGTGCCTCTAGTCCTCGAGAAGGGTTAACTTGAGATGTCGCTTTTGCAGCCTGCATCTAAAGGGCTGTTGATTCCGAAATGACTTTGAGTCATTGCTGATCTGGAGTACGGTTTTCTATGGCCGCCATCTCCTCTACCAGGGCGTAGACGTTGGCGTAGGGCATGGTAAAGACCCTGTGGTCAGCTACTTCCATGAATTCAGGCTCAAGGTTACGTGATGCAGAGGCTCTGACGGCATCACGGTCTTGGCGCCATCGTTCCGCTTCTTCATCCCGTAGACACTGTTCATACGCTTCCTCTATAGCCAAGTGCCATTGTTCAATGTCTTGATAAGCCGATTGATACCACTGCCACTCCTCCCTGTGGTGTTGGGCGTAGTTACATCGAACCTATCGAGCTCTATTCTTCCTTTCCCTAGCCGTCTTCTGCTCATCCGTCTCTTCGTTGGGTGGCACAATGTCCGGGGAGATGTCAGACAAGGGTTCCTCTCCATCTTAGATATCTGATGGGTTAGGCATAGGGATCTGAGGTGGCTGCCTAGCCATGAAGACTTCTCTAGAGTGCTTCATGGCTGAGTGAGTTCTAGATTCTATAGTCGTCACAATGTCCAAGATCTCTGTAGAATCGTGATCGTTGTTGTCCGCTGGAAGAGTGTTGCCGTTCTTATAAGGCAAGAGCTCCACCATGCCGACTAGACGAGATAGATCTGTTAAAGAAGTGTTGGGTCAAGCACCCGGCCAATGGACTATGCCTTCTTCGGGTGTGATGGATATAACCAATCCTCTTTGGGCACCCGCAAGAGGGATTTCTTGCTCAGACTGCACGAGGTGGCTAATCGTATCTTGATAGATTGAAGCCAAATTCTTGAGTCCGAGTGGAAAACGAACTGGATCTTTGAGTTGGACTTCAAATGGGATCTCCAACCCAGACAAAAGTGACATGTCCAAGTGGGAGTCATGGTTGATGGTGACCTCCTGAGTTCGAGTTGAATTGGAAATTGAGAGGTGCCAAAACTTCTCAGCGAGTTGATTCAGTGTGATCGTCGAGACATCTGGTGAAGCTTGAGGTGCCAGGATCTCCATGAGACAACTTTGGAGCTTGCCGTTGTCGTCTGCCTTGTAGATCCAGGAGCTAAAGATGAAGGTGGTTCCCGCTGAGAAAATCATGTTATTGAGGTCCGCTGAGCTCTCGATCGCGAAGTCGCTGAAAACCCCTACCTAGCGCGCTAGCTATCGGTGTTTGATGACCGGCAACTCATTATGGGGTTACCCGGGACGATGTTCGAAGGGATTCAGCGTACACAGAACTCGACACTAAACGCAAAGAGACGAACGATTTATACTGGTTTGGGCCTTCTTGTCGAGTAATAGTCTTTACGCCCAGTCGACGAGCTACATTTTGCGTTGGATTAATTGTATGATTGTTAAGGTTACAAGGGACTGTGCTTTACCTCTCTTTATATAGAGGAGAGGGTAAGGGACGTATCTAGTCCTAGTCAGTTATAAGAGAAAAACCTTAGTCCTATTACAGAATCTAGCTTTCGTAGTAAGTCGACTAAATTGATCTGGAATAGCTTGAAGTCCACGTCACCTTGTCTCGCGTCCTTCTGCAGATCGTGGGCCATCCCAAGGCCCATCCGGGTAGAACTCCCATGGAGAATCCCTAGGACCCTGGTCCGTCAACGGTGGAGGCGATGAATACGGGCGAGTGGGGTCTGTCCGGATGGATGCCCTGTAAAGAGCATTACCACAGATTATAAGCTAGATTATATAATCCAGGCCCTTACCGTATGATAAGCTAGAAAGGCACCTCATTTCAGTTTAATATCTGGCTTTCTACCCAAAATGTCCATACATTTACCTGTCAATGCCATTAGTAATTTTTGAAAGATCATTGCCATTAGACCATTACTGCTGAAGCCTTTTGCCATCCTAAATCAACAGTTTACACCTCCAATATTCTAGGCTGTCAAACAGTTTAACAACTTATTTCCGTTGGCTTATCATGACTCTTGAGACAGCTTATATATAATCTATCACAGGGAAACAAACATGGCCTTAACGCCCCGTTCGTTTGGGCTGGTTCGGCTTATAAGCCATGGCTGAAAGTACTATTGGCTCGTTTAGTGTGAGAAAAAAATACTGTTCGTTGGCTGATAAGACATGGCTTATAAGCCAAATACGAGCAAACGAACAAGCTGTCCTTAACTAAGGTACAACTTATATTCTAACACAAAGTAGCTTAACAACACTGGAAACGTAACGAACTTAGCTACCAACAAGCCACTGATAAAAGACACGATGAAAGCACGCCGAGCGAAAATCACTCGAATTTCCATTCAGGGGACATGTCAGGTTCTCCTTCATCCTCGCTCTCATTGTTGTAATCATCTTCCTCCTCCTGGACATCGGAGAAATGGAGGCCGTCAAACAAGTCCACGGGCTGTTCCTGGATGAACTGCCGCTTCTCTTCCCTGTACTCGAAGAAGTCATCGTCCACCACTCCACCTCGACGTAGCCGTTGGCCTCGTACTCGTCGCGTACCTCCGCCTGGTACTTGCCAAAGTTGTTGTTCAGGACATCGCACTACTACAGCCATGATTTTTATGGGCGGCTGAAGACCATTTCTAGAAACGGTTTGTAGCAGTCACCCTTACCGTACCGTTGTTAGAAATGGCCGATTTGTAGAGACGGTTGACGAACCACTTCTGCAAATCGGATTTATAGAGACGGTTGATGTTTATTTTCAAAAATTCTTGAATCTGGACAAAAAAAAAATAATTTTTTAATCCCACCCCTACCGAACCGTTGCTAGAAATGACCGATTTGTAGGGGCGGCTGGCGAACCACCCCTACAAATTGGATTTGTAGACGCAGTTGATGTTCCATTTCCAAAAATTCTCGATTCCAGGCAAAAAATAGTATTTTTTTAATCCGTGAAGAAGTCACGGCATTTTTCATGCGAAGATCGCACGCTTCATAAACAGCGGGATTCTAACCGGCAACCTCCCCCTCGCATATACCTTCCTCTCATACTCACTTGTGTCTATATTGGATTTTGTTTCCACACATATTATCCTGAACCGAGTATAAATTGATTGTTTGAGTCCCTAGACGAATTCAAATAAAAAAGTTATCAACCATAAAGTTGTATAACTTTTCGAGATGTACAACTTTTATTTTAGTAGCATCCGAGGTTGTTTAGAAAATTTGAATTTCAAATTTTAAAAATTCAGAAATAGTTTTCTTTGACAAGATGATTTCAAATAAAAAAAGATGTCAACTACAAAGTTTTATAACTTTTCGAGATCTACAATTTTCATTTTAGTTGTTTCTTCGTCCAAGGACGTTTAAAAATTCAAATTTCAAATTTAAGAAATTCAAATGTAGTTTTTCTTGATAAAATGATTTCAAATGAAAAAATTGTCGACTACAAAGTTCCATAACATTTTGAGATCTACAATTTTTATTTTGGTTGTTTCTCCATCCTAGGAAGTTTGCAAATTTTGAATTTTAAATTTAAGAAATTCAAACATAGTTTTTGTTTACAACATGATTTCAAATGAAAAAGCTATTAACTACAAAGTTTTATAACTTTTCAAGATCTACAACTTTTATTTTGGTCATCTTTTATGTGATTTTGTTTTATGACTTCAAATTTAAATTTCAAAAAATATCAACTTGAAACAATATTTTGAAAGAGTAAATGATTTCAGCTGAAAAAGTCAACAACATAAAAGTTGCAGAACTCATCAAGATCAACAACTTTTATTTTGGTCATTTGTTTATCCGACAAAGTGATACTATACATTGTTCATAAATTATATATTACTTTGTCGGATGAAGAAATGATCAAAATAAAAATTATAGATCTTGATCAGTTTTACAACTTTTATATCATGAGTTTTGCAGCTGAAATCATTTATTGCTTAAAAATTAGTATGAAGTTGCCATTTTTGAAATTCAAATTTTGAATTGATAAAACAAAGTCATATGAAAAGTTGACTCAAATAATAGCTGTAAGAACATAATAAATTGATAGAGCAATATTTTAGAAAATTTTAGCAAAAAGAATCATCAAATTTGAAGTTAGTACGAGAGAGAAAGACTATTACAAATTTTAGCCAGAGATTAAAAAGAGAAATCATACTTCTCCTGCAATTTAAAAATTAAATTTGAAATAGCATTTTGAAGCAGTAAATATTTCAAATGAAAAGTGGTAAACAATAAAGTTCTTTAACTTTTTATGATTTACAACTTTTATTTTGACCATTTCTCTATCCGAAGTCATTTTAAAAAATTCAAATTTTAGTACTTAATTTTTATTATTCAGCGTCTATTTATAGGGATAGATCAATATAGAGCCTCCTCTACAAATTGGATTTATAGAGACGGCTGAATATAGAGCCGTCTCTACAAATGAATTTGTAAGGACGGCTCGTTTGAGAACTATTTGTAGCTCCTTAAAAAAAGACATTGCTAAGTAGTGTTGGACGCCTAGACCGCCCTGCGCATGATCTCGACTTCTTCCTCCGACATGTTAGAAGTATCAGGTGCAAACTCCCTCCTCTCCTAGGAGGGGATAAACTGGACCTCCGCGTCTAGCAGTCGATTCTTCACCATGCCACCGCACCCCCCGTGGCCAGAGCCTATTAGGTAGTGTTTGGATGCTAGGACAAGGAGGGATGGTATGGGATGGCCCGGGATGAGGGCTGTTTGGATCCGAGTCAAGCGGGGACGAGGACATCCCACGAGCGAATATTCGCTGAAGATCTGAGCGCGGTTCGCCCCTCAAAAAAGAGCGGACGGGGACGGTCCTCGTGGGACGAGTCCTGCATGGCCCGCACGCGTGTGTGAGAAGAACGAGATGAGGAGCGGGGGCTTGCCGCAGTTGAGGAAGAAGGAAGAAGCAGGGACTCACCGGAGTCGAGGAAGAAGCATGGGCTCCGCCCCGACCCGGCTGCCGACGAGCGCGCAGGCTCTGCCCCGACCCGATGACCTCTGCCCCCGGCCCCGACGACCTCTGCCATGTGTGCGGGCTTCGCCTCCAGCCCCGCCGCACCAGTGAGCCACCGAGATGCGCCGCCGCCGCCGCTGCGTGGGTGAGCTCCAGCCTCGCGGCCGCGCGGGAGAGGATGGGAGGAAGAAGGACGGGCGCGCGGGAGCTCAAAGATGGAGGAACCCAGCGGGGCGAGCACGTTGCCTCGCGGGCCGCCATGCGGGCGAGAGCCGCCGCCTCGTGGGCCTCCTCGTGGGCGCGGGGCGAGCTTGGAGGAAGGAGGCACCTCGTGGGCGCGGGGCGAGCTCGGAGGTAGGAGGCACAGGGCGAGCTCAGGGGAAGGAGGCGCGGGGCGAGCTCGTTGGATGGAGGTGCGGGGCGAGCTCGCTCGGGAAGCCAGGCACCGGCGGAGGAGACGAGGTGGGCGGTTGGGATCGAAGAGATAAGGAGAGGAAAGAGAAAAGAAGAAAAAAATAAAAAAAAACTGATAATTGGGTCCCACCTGTCAGTCGCTAATCCCACTTTTATTGTCTCCGGTCCAAACAGAAAATGGGTTCGTCTCATCCTTCTTTAACCAAACAGAAAATGGAGCCGTCCCATACCACAAATCAAAGTCAGGACCGTCCCACCCCACTTTAACTCTCAACCAAACGCTTAATTAGTCATCATCTTCTCCGTAAGCGGCGGTAGTGGCCACCGCCACCGCTGCCTCCACTGCACTAGTAGGGTCGTTCTAGCCCTCAATGGAGCTGCCTTGATCCGCTTTGATTTCTCCGGTCGCCGGCGCCACTTCCGCCCAGCCTCGATGAGAACCGAAACCACCGGACATCTCAAAATTCTGACCTTGCCGATAAATTCCGAAGCCGGATTGTATGCGGATGTGATGTGACGAGGCGGCGGCGCTCCCTCTCTATGGTTATATTGGCGGAAACGAACCTAGCTTTGCTCCGGTCAGGATTCGGCACGACTCCGACTCGAAACAGATATCCTAGTGTGGACAAGAATTTACATTTGGCCATAGAAATGTATTTCATATAGATTTGCCATATACAATTCTTTTAACAAGTATTATATTCTATGAGAAATTATTTTCTACTCCTAGGGAGTAGTTACTTCCATATGTATATCTCTAGATTTATGACGTATATGGCCCGACGAAACATATGTAGATGAAGTATATGATCATACTAAACCATCTAAGGTAGTATGCATGTCAAGTATGCAAGTATACATAGAGTATATGTTTATACTTATTTTATACAGTACTGCAGTGGTATTTTAGTAATATATTAAAAAGTATGGGCTCTTTTGAAAAAAAAATCACGTACTAAGATTTGAGGTGTCTTAAATTGAGTATATAAACATACTCAAACAGATAAATAAGTATGCACATATACATAACGTGGTTTATTGAAGATAGGAGTAACTACTTCCAGAGTAGAAAAATGCACCCATATTCTATTATATAGATATTACCTTTGTCAAAAAAAATATATAAATCTCGTTTTCTAAGAAGTCAAAGAATATCAGTTTGATCAGATATGTCATTGTTTGTTGCGATGGATTTGAGGGCCTCTGCCGGAGCAAATGCAAATGCAAAAAAAAAAAAAAAAAAAAAAAAAAAAAAAAAAAAAATCAAGCCCTTAAAAATAAGTGAGAGCCCTTAAATTAAAAGAAAGGGTCTTGATCGGAGAGCTCTTGCCGAAGACGCTTCAAGAAGCCGTCTGTCGTCCGAGGTTACGGTCAACCTCTTTTTTTTCTCTTTAGTACAACGACCTTTTTTTAGGGAGACGGACGGAATCATTGATAAATATGGTGTGTGCGTTGTGGGCTACCTTGTTTCTACTCGGAAGTGGGAAGTACTCCATATTCATTTTAGCCTATGGCAGACGGATGTTGTGGGCTGCCTTATTTGAAGTCGAAAGTACTCATTTTAGCCTATTATAGGCGATCCGCAGAAACCTGAGCTCCCACGACTATAATGACAAAACCGGAGTACTGTCGCGTTTCTTACACTATTTTTTTTAACTAAATTGTGATAAGTTTGCACATTGGTCCTTTAAAAGGTAACTATAAAGTGGGTGTTATTTTTTATCTTATTTGCACTAATTATGCATTGTGTATCTAAATATATCCTTTAAATCCTACGGCAAACACTATTGTGTTTATGTTAGATGGTACTATCATTTTTTTTGTACAGCTCTTTTCACGAAGAACGCAAAATTTTCGCAGCATCACGTGGAGGATATAATCTAGTTTTAAGAATAGGAGAGGGATATCTGCCGGAGATGCTGTTACATTAGATAGAGATGGCTATTTTTTATTTGAGACAGAGATGGCTATAATAACACGTGTACGATGAAATATTCTTTTTCAACGGAGTTGTCATTTCCCTTTGCTTGTTTTCAACAGAATTGGCATTCCCCTTTGTTTTTTCCATACGCGTGTACAGAAAGCTGGTTCGGACTCGGTAGGCCCAGCGACCCCGTGTGTTGAATCAGGCCCACGGCCCATTTTATAGAACATGCTAATGATCTATATATATATTCCCAACGATAGCTGGCTTGAACTAATCTTGCCTGCCCCAAAAGCCACTCCACCTCGCTCCATTTAGACCTTTGATATGATATAAATAGAGGGGTAGGGCTCCCTTCTACAAGACAGTAAGGAGAGCAAGGAAGAGAGGGTAAGTTTTATTTTTTGCTTAGCTTTAGCTAGAATAAGGGTGGAGTGAGTGAGGAAAGAGCCGGAGAAGTGCCAGGGCTGTCGGCAACCTCTCTTAGTGAACTCGCTACACTTAGCGAAAGCGTGTCGGGGCTAGGTGCTCCTTTGCTTGTACCTCTACGAGCAACTTACTACTTGAAGTAAGAAGTTCGTGTTTAACTTTGGCATTGATATACTAACAAAGCTACCTTTATTCAATATAAACTTGTGGGTTCGTCGTCCGTCCTTGTGGCGGGTACTCTAGTAGAAGGGTCCTGATAGAGACGGATAACCCTTGCATTCACGCTAGAGTAATAGTCGATAGCGTAGACGTGGTGTCCAGGCTAGAAGCTATCTTCGTTTACATTGTTCCCCACGGTTGAGGGGTAGGAGGTAGGTGGTGATAGCCCATTTCGTCCCTCGAATTCCTCCACGTCCGGGTTCGACGTAGGCTACAGGCTGGCCTCGCCTAGTAGACCAAGTGTGATCCAGTGCCCAAAACAAATCTATAGTGTCAGAGTTATCTTCGCTTAGGATATCTATCCTTAGAAAAAAAACTCACTACCCAAGCTACCTTTCTCTTGTTTTCTTTTGGTGAACTAGCTAAGAGACTCACACATTTGTTCCTTTGGGAAAACACGATACCATAAATATCTCTGGGTGAAGTGCTACAACGGTGTATCTGTGCGCTTGCGGATTCCTCTGCTTACGCTAAGAAACACCAACAAGTTTCACAAGCATCATCTTCACTCATATCATATTTTACCTTGGTAGGCTTTGCCATGAGGTATGTCGATGGAGTGTCGAAGATGGAAGGCTTGTTGTTGATAGCGATGCTTGCTAGTGCCTTCTTGAGAGACTTCTTGTTATTATCACTAGAATCACCATCATCGGATGAGCCATCACTATCCCAAGTGACCACATAGCCTCCACCCTTCTTCTTCTTTTGGAAGGTCATCTTCTTTTCTTTCTTTTCCTTCTCCTCCTTCCTCTCCTTCTTTTCTTTCTTCTTGTCATCCTCATCATTGTCACTATTGTAGAGACAATCCACTACAACATGATCCTTACTCTTGCACTTGTAGCATCTCCTCACATACTCTTTGCTGTGATCTATTCTCTTTCTTGCATCACAACCCTTCTTCTTCATGAAATTTCCCATCTTGTGCACAAAGAGAGCTATGGCCTCATCATCAATGTCACTAGCATCTTTATCATCATTTGATTTTATTTCTTGGACTTGCCCTTGTTCTTGGATGATGAGCTAGCCTTGAATGCTACACTCTTCTTGTTGTTGTATTCATCTTCCTTCTTCTCATCCCCTTCCTTTCCATATGGTATGTCTCTTGTGTTATGACATCACCTAGTACTTGGTTAGGTATTAGTTGCTTCAATCCTCCTCTAATGATGATCAATCTCAATGTCTCAAATCTTGAAGGTAAGCACATCAAGAACCTATGAGAGATATCATCATCATTGATCTTCTCTCCCAATACCTTCAAGTCATTCACAATCACTTGGAGTATATGGAACATCTCCGGAATGCTCTCATCATCCTTCATCTTGAAGCTTGTCAACTTGTCCTTGAGGATGTATAGCTTTGCACTCTTCACCACCGGTGTGCCCGCATATGCTTCCTCCAATCTTTTCCACACCTCACTAGCTCTCTCACAATCCATGATTTACTCAAACACCTTGGAATCAATGGCATTGTAGATGGTGTTGAGAGCCATTGTATTGCATTGCTTGTTGGCCTTATCATTGTTTGTGAGATTGTCCAGGTCAAGAATCACATAGCCACTCTCGATCACATCCCACACTTGGTCATTGATTCAACCAAGATACATCTTCATCTTTCCCTTCCAATAGTCATAGCATGTGCCATCAAAGAATGGTGGTTCGCCCCCACATGGTTGAACACAATTTGAGCCATAATTTGACACCAATGTTGTTAAGCCTTCAATCAAACGGTGACCACGACTCCGATACCACTTGTAAGGTCCTAATATGGCTAGAGGAGGATGAATAGCCTATTTAAAAACTCTAGAAGGAACTAGAGCAACTAATTAGTACAACAAACGATGTAATGTAATTTTGCTCTAGCTCTATAAGGGTTGCAAGCCACCTATTACAACAATTCTAGTTGCTATGATCACTAGGCACACACAAGAGCTAAGTCACTACTCACTAAGCTAGTGCGCTCCTAAAGACTAACTAAAGAGCCACACTAACTGAACTAACAAGCTCTAAAAGACTAACTACACTAAAGAGCTTGCAACTAGTTTGCAAGAAATGTAAAGGAGTGAGTAAGGTGATTATATCGCCAGGTTGAGGAATAAACCAATCACAATATGATGACAACCAATCACCGGGAGAAATCCAATCACACAAGAGACACAAGATTTTTCTCCTAAGGTTCACGTGCTTGTCGGCATGCTAGTCCATGTTGTGTTGACCAACACTTGGTGGTATTGGCCGGATGCAGCGAACCTAGCTCCGGTCGCTTGATCGCCACCACATGTCCTCGCTTCAAATGTGTTTCGCTTGATTTCAATGGTCAAGTGACTCAACACAACGACTAAGTGTTGACCGGACACTGCTAGGTGAGATTAGACGCGGTCGCCTAGCGTCCGCTTGTGCGCTCCCACGCTTCCTTCACGCCATGACTAGACGCGCCGCTAGCCGACCAGACTCCATGCCACCTCGGAGTCAGGTTGACTATAGTAAGCATCTAGAGCCAGTTTTCTTGGACTAGACGTGTTAGGTCAATGGTGACCCAACGCGTCAGGTCAATGGTGACCGGATGCGTCCTAGCATCCGCTCTGTTCTTCCTCGTGGGAGTGCTTGCATCAGCGTATGTCATACCCTGACCGGACGTAGGCCCTGCACGTCCGGTCGTGCCTCCTCTGCTGAGTCCGGTCAGGACTTGGCCTTCTCGGCCATGCCCAACACTGACCAAACGCACCCTGGGGTGAGGTCGATCACCCTGGTGCCAACGTCCGGTCGAGCACCTTCACCTCCTTTTCTTTTTCTAAGTCCATAATCACTTCACCCTTGCTTCCAACATGCTAACCACAAAGTGTAGAACTTGTGTGCACGTGTGTTAACATTTTTCAAAGCATTTTTCAAGGGTCAAAGTTAGCACACTAGGTTCCTAAATGCATATGCAATAATCATGTCACCTAGTGGCACTTGATAACCGCTTAGCCAAAGATTTACTCTCTTTATAGTACGGCTATTGATCCTAAATCACTCACACCTTCTATGGTGTCTTGAGTGCAAACCAAAAATGGTTCCTATCATTATACATTTGCCTTGAGCCCATTTTTGTTTTTCTCTTTCTTCTTTTCCAATTGTGAAGCACTTGATCATTTCTTTTATGGCCATCACCTTCACCATGCCCATCATCCAGCTTCACCACTTGGATTGGACTACCTCATCTAAATCACACACATAGATCAAAGGTTAGTCCTAGGTTTCATCAATTATCCAAAACCAAACTATGGCTTTCACGTGTCCAAGCTATTGGCCCAGGAGCCGTCAAGTGGAAGCCCATGAAGGCCAAGGCGGTCGATCAACATGAAGACCAAGGCATGCTGAGAAGATCCGAGATAGGTATATATGGATGATGGCTAGGATCAATCTATTGCGCATTCCATGTAACAAACTAGAATTTGCATCTATTAGCCTGATCGCCCTCATTGTAACCCTACCCCCTCTGCCTATATAAATGAGGGTAGGGACCTCACGCTCGGGATCCAACTCATCTCATTCTAATCTACTATGTAGCTAGGAGCAACATCCCCTATAATCAAGCATACGAATATAAGGAGCAGCACCACCACTGGACTAGGGTTTTGCACGCACCGTAGCCTGAACAAGTATTGGTCCTTGTGTCTCTTGTGTTACCATTTGATTTAGTCTATGCGATCACATTGCTAGGCATTGCCAGAGCTAATTCATCCGACAGTTGGCATGCCAAGTAGGGGCCTTTCGTGTACAGGTTTGTTTTTTATGTTTCAGATGGGAATCGTCTTCAACTTCAGTGATGAATCAGAGAAGATGCACCTAGGCAAGAAGATCACCTTTGACAAGCTCAACTTCATCACCGGAGTGGAGGAGGTTGTAGACAGAGGGCTTCTCACCATCGCCCATCACCTAGCCCGCCATGATCAGCTTCTCGCCGAACCTGGCCGAGAGCATGATCTCAGCGCCACTCTCTACCTTCGTACAATTAGGGATCCTGTCCCTACAAAAGATCTAATACCCGACCAAGCTCTATCCCGATCCTTGGGAGAACCCACCAACATGGTGATGACTCACCAGATTTAGCTTCCTCAAGGTACAGTGGAACCTACCAAACCTCCTATGGAGGGCCCTCAAAACCTAGATGAAACTGACTAGGATCACAGTGAAGACGACTTTGACTTGAACTTTGTTAGGGTTGCTATCCACAACCTTAGCCAAGGTGGCACTGTCCTAGAGAAGTCAGACGACTCTGACCATGACAATTGGTGACACAGTGTAGATACTTCTAGGCTTGTTGACCCGGTAGCCTTCTGCCAGTCTCAACAATTATGACTAGTTGCTCAAGAATACCGACTCGCACAATGGTGATAATGACATCATCTCGCACATGCGTGGCTACTACCTTAGTGCACCGGATGATTATGGGGGAGAACGGGTGCCATACCCCCAAGCACTCTCCCCACAATTGCTTTCGTAGTGCCTTCCAAGACCAGTCAGGAGGCTCAAGATCGCCTGCTTAACCACAATGATATGCTGACAGAGGAAAACCAAAAACTCCAACATTAGCTTTGGGAGCAGAATACGGCCCACGGTCGCCATGCTCACAATGACATTCTATGTGCAGCCCTGCCTTTTCTGATGCTGAGCAAAACCTAGCTGAGGCCATGTGAGAGGCAGCAGCTATGCCACAGCCGTCGACCAAGGAGGGATGCTAGGCCATCTAAAGGATCCAGGAGCTGATGGTGGCCACAACTGGTTGCATACCAGCACCTAGCAATTTACCATGCGCAATCAAGCACCCCAAAACTCAGGGCACGACATCCACACCGAGCCAAAGGATATGCACGCCATCATCCCAAATGCCACCTAGGCCTGGTCCTACAACTAGGCGGGGGCAATGATGGTGGGTGGGGAGGCGGCGGATATGGTGATAACAACAGTGGACATAATGCCCAAGGCGGGGGTCGTGGAGGCGCCAGAGGCAATGATGACGCAGGGAAGGGCTATTATTCCAATGATGAGGGTGATGCACCTCATGACAGGAGGAACCCGAGAAACCTCCCTGAACCTGTGCCACACCCATCGAGGATGACTCCTATGACCCAGTGAAAGGTCCTAATGGCTAGAGGGGGGGGGGGTGAATAGCCTATTAAAAAATTCTACAACAACACTTAAAAACTAGTTAGACAATTATGAGGCAAAGCAAGTGTTGTGCTAGCCTACTAAAAATGCAAGCCACCTACCATAATTCTAGTTTATATAGTTTCTATCCATATAATGGCTATAACACTACACTAAGTTAGTGTGCTCTCAAAAGCTAACTAAAGAGCCACACTAACCAAACTAACAAGCTCTCACAACTAGCTACACTAAAGAGCTTGACAACTAGTTTGTGGTAATATAAAGAGAGTGAGCAAAAAGGTTATACCACCATGTCGAAGAAGGAGCCAATCAATCATAAGAATGAATACCAATGAAGACCAATCACCTCAGAATCAAATGATGAACACAATGATTTTTACTGAGGTTCACTTGCTTGCTAGCAAGCTACTCCTCGTTGTGACAATTCACTCACTTGGAGGTTCACGAGCTAATTGGCATCACACGCCAAACCCTCAATAGGGTGCTGCACAACCAACACAAGATGAGGATCACACAAGCCACAAGCAATTCACTAGAGTACCTTTTGGCTCTCCGCCGGAGAAAGGTCAAGAACCCCTCACAATCACCATGATCGGAGCCAGAGATAATCACCACCCTTCGCTCGATGATCCTCGCTGCTCCAAGCCTTCTAGGTGGTGGCAACCACCAAGAGTAACAAGCGAACCCCGCAGCGAAATACGAACACCAAGTGCCTCTAGATGCAAACACTCAAGCAATACACTTGGATTCTCTCCCAATCTCACAAAGATAATGAATCAATGATGGAGATGAGTGGGAGGGCTTTGGCTAAGCTCACAAGGTTGCTATGTCAACGCAAATGGCCAAGAGAGTGAGCTGGAGCCGGCCATGAGGCTTAAATAGAAGCCCCCACAAAATAGAGCTGTTGTACCCCTTCACTGGGCACAACTCGGGGTGACCAGATGCTCTGGTCGGATCGACTGGACGCTGGCCCTCAGCATCCGGTCACGTGATACACACCACGTGTCCCCTCTCTTTGAATACTGTTCGCCCGATCTCAATGGTCAATAGTCAACTAGACGCTGTGGCATAAGTGACCGGACGCTGAGCCTCCAGTGTCCAGTCGTTTCTAGTAAGGTACGAGAAACAAATTTCTTCAACCGGACGCATCGGGTCATGCTCGACCGAACACACCCAGCGTCCGGTCACTCGGCGACACCTCTGTGCATGACCATGTCAGTGTGACCGGACATAGCCAACCAACGTCTGGTCGTTTTAGCACCAGCGTCCGGTGGACGACCGATGCTGCGCTTCTTCTGCTGCTACTGACCGGATGCGCCGGTCCTTCAGAGACCAGCGTCCGGTCACTTATAGTGACCTTTGTCTTTTCTATCTAGGGTGCCGGTGGCAGACACTCTGCCGATGAAGTTCCTAACCCTTGCTCAAATGTGCCAACCACCAAGTGTATCACCTTATGCATATGTGTTAGCATATTTTCACAAACATTTTCAAGGGTGTTAGCACTCCACTAGATCCTAAATGCATATTCCATGAGTTAGAGCATCTAGTGGCACTTTGATAACCGCATTCCGATACGAGTATCACCCCTCTTAATAGTATGGCTATCAAACCTAAATGTGATCATACTCTCTAAGTGTCTTGATCATCAAAACAAAATAGCTCCTACCATTTATACCTTTGCCTTGAGCCTTTCGTTTTTCTCTTTCTTCTTTTCAAGTCCAAGCACTTGATCATCACATGGCATCACCATCATCATGTCATGATCTTCATTTGCTTCACCACTTAGAGTGTGCTACCTATATCATGATCACTTGATAAACTAGGTTAGCACTTAGGGTTCCATCAATTCACCAAAACCAAACTAGAGCTTTCAATCTCCCCCTTTTTGGTAATTGATGACAACCCTTTCACAAAGATATGAATTGAAATTCAATCGAATCCATGTTGCTTGTCCAAGCATATTTACCATGTGTAAAGGATATGGACAAGTTTCATGAACTCCATATGGTAGCAATTGCTCCCCTACATATGGGCTAAGAGTTTGGATTGTAGCTTGCACATATACTTAGATAGGAAATATAGGAGACAATGTCTACCAAATGATGCTAAGGTGTAAAAGATGGACCTTTGAAGCGTGATACCAATAAGAGTGCACCATTATACCATCCTTAGCACCATGGTTAGCTTGATACCACTTGGAAATACTTGGAAATGAAATCATTAGATATCCTATGCATGCTAGTTTTTCATTTTATCATTCAAACCTACAACTAGCATACACCACACAAGCATGGATATTGAAATTTAAAATTTGTGCTATGCAAGCAAACATATGAAATGCACATTCAAATGCACCATACAAGTTCATGAGCTTGCTCCCCCTACTTGTGTGCTCAAAATTTTAATTGATCCCTTTCCTTTGTCATATTCCTCTCCCCTATGTTAAATTCTTCTCCTTTGTTGTCTTTTCACTATCTTAGTACACGAATATCTTTGTTTTTCTCCCCATGTACTAATATCTTTGTTTTTCTCCCCCTTTGTCATCAATGACCACAAAGGTTCAAAATATAGATAGGTAGAGATTATCAATGTCAATCAATGGTGTGAGGATCATATTTCCAAATTTGGTCCAATTTAGATCATTTACCAAAGATATTTAACTCGGTTTGATCCAAGGACAAGCTTCTTCACACCTTCAAATAAGGGTTATCTTATACCATGTTGAGTTAAACACTTAGAGCTTATTTTCTAGATCAAACACTAGGTTTACAAGCCCACAAACATGTCATATGCTACCACTAGATCAAAATAAGCATAGAAGCAATAGTGGTACCATACAATCATCAAATTCATTTGATTTTCATGAATGAGTCTATTAAATGTGAAAGATGTCTAGATGCACTAAACAAGTCCTTAGCAAGGATGTATGCCATGCCAATCAACTTTTACCTTGGATTGCTCGAAGGAGAGGCATGTCATATGAGTGGAGGGTGCATCAACACATATTTGAGAAATCCAATATGTTCAACTCATTCCTTAGCTTGCAAAACCTTTTCTCATCCAATGGCTTGGTGAATATATCGGCAAGTTGATCTTCGGTGCCTACACTCTCAATACAAATGTCCCCTTTTGTTGGTGATCTCTTATGAAATGGTGACAGACATCAATGTGCTTTGTTCTTGCATGTTGAACCGGATTGTTGGTCAACTTGATTGCACTCTCATTGTCACATAGCAATGGCACTTTCTTGAACTTAATTCCAAAATCACTCAAAGTGGCCTTCATCCAAAGTATTTGTGCACAACAACTACCAGCGGATATGTATTCAGCTTCGGCGGTTGATAATGCAACACTATTTTGCTTCTTTGATGACCATGAAACAAGTGATCTTCCCAACAATTGACATGTGCCTGAGGTGCTCTTCCTTTCAACCTTGCATCCCGCATAATCTGAGTCGGAGTAACCAACTAGCTCAAACTTTGCTCCTTTGGGATACCACAAACCAACATTTGGTGTATGCTTCAAGTACTTCAATATTCTCTTAGTAGCCTTCAAATGACTTTCTCTTGGTGAGGCTTGAAATCTTGCACACATGCATACACTAAACATGACATCCGACCTTGATGCGGTCACATAGAGTGGGCTTCCAATCATAGACCGATATAATTTTTGATCCACCATATTTCCACTTGCATCACTATCCAAGTTGCCATTGGTTCCCATTGGTGTGCTAATGACTTTACTATCACTCATGCCAAACTTCTTGATCATGTCCTTGATATACTTGCCTTGACTCACAAATATACCATTCTTCAATTGCTTGATTTGAAGACCAAGGAAGTAACTCAACTCTCCAATCATGGACATCTCAAACTCATTAGCCATCATCTTTCCAAACTTATCACAAAAATCTTGATTGGTTGATCTAAATATGATGTCATCAACATAGATTTGCAACACAAATAAGTCTTTTCCAATCTTCTTGATGAAAAGAGTGGTGTCAACCTTGCCCATTATGAACCCTTTAGAGAGTAGGAAGTCCCTCAATCTCTCATACCATGCTCTAGGTGCTTGCTTCAAGCCATACAATGCCTTCTTCAACTTGTACACATGGTCGGGCTTCTTATCATCTTGAAAACCGGGAGGTTGCTCAACATATACTTTTTCATTGATGTAACCATTGAGAAATGCACTCTTGACATCCATTTGATAGAGCTTGATGTTGTGGGCACAAGCATAGGCTAGCAAGATCCTAATTGCCTCCAATCTAGCAACTGGGGCATATGTTTCTCCAAAGTCAAGACCTTCAACTTGAGTATAGCCTTGTGCTACCAATCTTGCTTTGTTCCTTACTACTATCCTATCTGGATCTTGCTTGTTTCCAAATTTGAGTATAACCGAGAACTGATGTCTAATTCCAAATTTATCACACAACTCATCAATTCTAGTGTTCTTGAACTCACTACCATTGTCACTTCTAACTCTCTTGATGGTTGTTTCAAACTCATTGTGAATGCCCTTGACAAATGATTTGAATGTTGCAAACACATCACTTTTGTCTACTAGAAAGAATACCATGTGTATCTAGTATAATCATCCACTATCACAAAACCATATTTGTTACCACCAATGCTAGTGTATTGTGTTAGCCCAAATAAATCCATGTGCAATAACTCAAATGCTTTACTAGTGCTCATCATTCTTTTCTTGGGATGGGTATTTCCAACTTGTTTTCCTGCTTGATAAGAGCTACAAAGCTTATCCTTTTCAAACCCAACATCTTTCAAGCCTCTAACCAAGTTATGCTTAACCAATCTATTTAATTATTTCATTCCAACATGACCAAGCCTTCTATGCCATAACCAACCCATGCTAGACTTAGTGAACAAGCATGTAGATAATCTAGCTTCACTAGCATTGAAATCAACCAAGTATAGATTCTCATATCTAAAACCTTTGAAGATCAAATTAGAGCCATCTACACTTATGATCTCTACATCATCTACCCCAAATATGCATTTGAATCCAAGATCACACAATTGAGCCACGGATAGCAAATTGAAGTTCAAGCTCTCTACTAGCAATACATTGGATATGCTCATGTCATTGGATATTGCAATCTTACCAAGCCCTTTGACCTTGCCTTTGCCATTATCACTAAATGTAATACTATCATAACCATCATTGCCATTGGTGTTGATTGAGTTGAACATTCTTGCATCACAGGTCATGTATTGAGTGCACCCACTATCAAGAACCCAATGCCTTCCTCCGGTTTTGTAATTGACCTACAAAAGAAGATCAATTCTTTTTTTATACCCAAACTTGCTTGGGTCCTTGAAGGTTAGTTACTAAGCTCTTTGGTACCCAAATGGCTTTCTTCTTTGAGCCCATCCATGGTTTACCAATGAACTTAGCCTTCACACCATTTATACCCTTAGTAAGCACATAGAAAGAATTAATCTTAATTGAGGATACATTAGCATTTTTGCTCTTGTTTTTGCATTCATGCTCTTTATGACCAACTTGCTTGCAACTAGTGCAAAACTACCCATTGTTCTTCACAAAACTAGTCTTGTGAGGAGCAAAGGCCGCCTTACCTTTCTTGGGGGTATAGCCCAATCCCTCTTTGTAGAGAGAAGCTCTTTGGCTACCCAAGCACATAACCAAACGGTCCTCACCACCTTAGGCCTTAGCCAAGGTGTGAGTGAGCTTGTTGACCTCCTTCTTGAGGTTCTCATTCTCAACCATTAGTGAGGCATCACAAGTGAAACCATCACTACTAGATGAGGTGGAAGTAGAAGTACTACAAGAAGGGTTAGTGGGAGCAACAATGATAGACATAAATAATGATTCATCAATTATATCACAAGTTAAACCTACATCACAAGTCTTAACATGCTTCTTTTTATCTTGCTCATTAAGCAAGGAGGAATGAGCCTTTTTAAGCTTTTTGTGAGCCTTGCCAAGCTTCTCATGGGCTTCCTCTAGCCTCTCATGAGTTGCTTTGAGCTCATCAAGGGCTTGCTTAAGGGCTTTTACCTCCTTATTCAAGCTCTTGCCTTCCCTTCTCTTAATGTCAAAGTATTCTTTGGCATCTTCTAGCATGTCAAATAATTCATCTTTAGTAGGTTCATCATCATCACTATCACTATCATTTTCATTATCATGTTCATCATTACTTCCATCATCATCACAAGTTTATACCTTAGTGGCCTTATCCATGAAGCATGATGGAGTGTCGAAGAGAGAAGACTTCTCATTGATAGCAATGCTTGCAAGTGCCTTCTTCTTGGTAGTCTTGTCATCATCACTATCATCATCATCACTTGAGGAAGCATCACTATCCCAAGTGACCACATATGAACCACCCTTCTTCTTCTTGAAGGTCATCTTGTCCTTCTTCTCTTTCTTTTCCTTTTTGTCCTTCTTGTTCTTCTTGTTGTCATCATCATTGTCGCTATTGTATGGACATTGAGCAACAAGATGATCTTTGCTTCCACATTTGAAGCACCTTCTTGACTCTTCCTTGTTCTTGGATGAAGACTTCTTTCTTCTAGCATGGTACCCTTTCTTCATCATGAACTTGCCAAATTTCTTTACAAAGAGAGCCATCTTCTCATCATCATCATCATCATCCCATGAGCCATCATCTTCACTTGATGTTTCTTGCTTTGCCTTGCCCTTGGATGATGTGGCCTTGAATGCCATGCTCTTCTTCTTCTCATCCTTCTTCTCATCTTTCTTCTCCTTCTTTTCTTCTTTCTCATCATCATCTCTATAAGTATCATCGATCATTATATCTCCCAACACTTGGTTTGGTGTCATGGTGTCCAAACCACTCCTCACTAGAATAGTGACCAATGTGCCAAATATTGAAGGTAAACATCTCAAGAACTTATGGGAGAAGTCCTTGTCCTTCACCTCTTCTCCAAGTGCTTTGAGATCATTGACAAGCACTTTAAGCCTATGGAACATCTCTGGCACACTCTCATCCTCCTTCATCTTGAAGCTTGCAAACTTCTCTTTGAGAATGTATGCCTTTGCACCCTTCATGGCTTGAGTGCCCTCAAATGATTCCTCCAATTTCTTCCATGCCTCATGAGCTCTCTCAATATTCTTTATTTGCTCAAATGTTCTTTCATCCAAAGCATCATGGATGGCACTAAGAGCAATGTTATTATTTTGGAGTAGTATTTCTTCAGCAGCGGTGGGAGCCTCTTCATCTTCAATCTCAATCTTTGTCTCTACCACCTTCCAAACCTTCATATTGATTGACTTGATATAAGTTGTCATCTTAGCCTTCCAATAGGGATAGTTGGAGCCATCAAATTGGGGTGGTTTCTTTGTGTTGTTGATTTGAGCCATTTTTATACTGAAGGTTGTTAAGCCTCAAATCACAGTGACCTTGGCTCTGATACCACTTGAAAGGTCCTAATGGCTAGAGGGGGGGTGAATAGCCTATTAAAAAAATTCTACAACAACACTTAACAAACCAGTTAGACAATTATGAGGCGAAGCAAGTATTGCGCTAGCCTACTAAAAATGCAAGCCACCTACCATAATTCTAGTTTATATAGTTTCTATCCACATAATGACTATAACACTACACTAAGTTAGTGTGCTCTCAAAAGCTAACTAAAGAGCCACACTAACCAAACTAATAAGCTCTCACGACTAGCTACACTAAAGAGCTTGACAACTAGTTTGCGGTAATATAAAGAGAGTGAGCAAGAAGGTTATACCGCCATGTCGAAGGAGCCAATCAATCACAAGAATGAATACCAATGAAGACCAATCACCTCAGAATCAAATGATGAACACAATGATTTTTATCGAGGTTCACTTGCTTGCCGGCAAGCTACTCCTCATTGTGGCGATTCACTCACTTAGAGGTCCATGAGCTAATTGGCATCACACGCCAAACCCTCAATAGGGTGCCACACAACCAACACAAGATGAGGATCACACAAGCCATGAGCAATTCACTAGAGTACCTTTTGGCTCTCCACCGGAGAAAGGCCAAGAACCCCTCACAATCACCATGATCGGAGCCAGAGACAATCACCACCCTTCGCTCGACGATCCTCGCTGCTCCAAGCCGTCTAGGTGGTGGCAACCACCAAGAGTAACAAGCAAATCCCGCAGCAAAACACGAACACCAAGTGCCTCTAGATGCAAACACTCAAGCAATGCACTTGGATTCTCTACTAATCTCACAAAGATGATGAATCAATGATGGAGGTGAGTGGGAGGGCTTTGGCTAAGCTCACAAGGTTGCTATGTCAATACAAATGGCCAAGAGAGTGAGCTTGAGCTAGCCATGGGGCTTAAAAAGAAGCCCCCACAAAATAGAGTTGTTGTACCCCTTCACTGGGCATAACTCGGGGTGACCGGACGCTCTGGTCGGATCGACCAGACACTAGCCCTCAGCGTCCGGTCACGTGATACATGCCACGTGTCCCCTCTCTTTGAAATCTGTTCACCTAATCTCAACGGTCAATAGTCGACCAGACGCTGCGGCATAAGTAACCGGACGTTGAGCCTCCAGCGTCCGGTCGTTTCCAGTAAGGTACCAGAAATGAATTTCTTTGATCAGACGTGTCTGGTCATGCTCGACTGAACACACCCAACATCTGGTCACTCGGTAACACCTCTGTGCACGACCATGTTAGTGTGACCGGACACAGCCAGCCAGCGTCCGGTCGTTTTAGCGCCAGCATCTGGTCGATGACCGACGCTGTGCTTCTTCTGCTACTACTGACCGGACGTGCCGGTCCTTTAGAGACCAGCGTCCGATCACTTACAGTGACCTTCCTCTTTTCTGTCTAGGGTGTCGGTGGCACTATCGGATTGTTCGCACTCTACGGGCGGACACTCCGACGGTGAAGGTCCTAACCCTTGCTCAAATGTGCCAACCACCAAGTGTATCACCTTGTGCACATGTGTTAGCATATTTTCACAAACATTTTCAAGGGTGTTAGCACTCCACTAGATCCTAAATGCAATGAGTTAGATCATCTAGTGGCACTTTGATAACCGCATTCCGATACGAGTATCACCCCTCTTAATAGTATGACTATTAAACCTAAATGTGATCACACTCTCTAAGTGTCTTGATCACCAAAACAAAATAGCTCCTACCAGTTATACCTTTGCCTTGAGCCTTTTGTTTTTCTCTTTCTTCTTTTCAAGTCCAAGCACTTGATCATCACCATGGCATCACCATCATCATGTCATGATCTTCATTTGCTTCACCACTTGGAGTGTGCTACCTATATCATGATCACTTGATAAACTAGGTTAGCACTTAGGGTTCCATCAATTCACCAAAACCAAACTAGAGCTTTCACCTAGTTGGGCCTCCTGCATTTGAGCACCATATCGGATCGGCTCTAACGCCACTCAAGTTTCGTGCCCCAAGCATTGACAAATACAATGGTGAAATAGGTCCAAAGATCTGGCTGATAAACTATAGCCTCACCATGAAGGCAGTGTCTGCTTCAAACACCTACTTCATGATTCAATACCTCCCAATCTACCTCATGGACTTAGCCAGAAACTGGTTGAACAATCTTTGAGAAGATACCATCAAACAATGGGCATACCTCGAGAGGGAGTTTTGTGATCACTTTGAGGGGGCTTACACAAAGACCAGCACCTTATGGGACCACTTAGGATGCAAACATGGGGCGAAAGAAAGTATACGTGATTACATCAAGCACTTTACATAGCGCAAGAATAAGCTCCAAGATGTTCCCAACTCCAGCATCATTAGCGCTTATACCATAGGCGTAAAGAGTGAGGCTCTCATTCATGATATCGGGTGAAGGAAGAACATCAGCCTTCGGGATATGTTCACCCTTGCCCACAAGCACACTGATGGAAAAGACTACTTCAACATCAGCAATGGCAAGTACAAGTCATGACTTGCTGACCAAATGGGCCAATCTTCACCTATGAAGAAGGACCGCAAGCGTAGAGGTGAGTTCATGGCCAACACTGAGAAGCACGATGGCAGCAAGCCCATGATGGCTGTGACAAGTTCGACGAGATCATGAACAAGCCGCGCCAAAACCACAGCTTCCTGGTGACCCACATGACCAACGATTACCAAACATATAAGCAGCAAGTCACCCAGTAGGCCAGCAAGGACATGTCGAAGGGCAACCACCTGAACAAGGGAAAAAGGGAGTCGATGATGAAGACCAAGATAGCTATCTGAACATCCAGGATGTTTCGATCATCTTCAGTGGCCCACAAGCCTACGAGGATTGTTGCCACCAAAAGGTAAACCATCGTTTAATCTTCGCTGCTGCTCCCGCAGTCCCTATTTACCTAAAGTGGTCAGAGTGCCTGATCACCTTCGACAGAGATGATCACCCCAACCTAGTCATCCAGGCTAGTAAATTTTTGTTAGTGGTCAACGCAGTGCTAGAAGGTGTAAAGATGATAAAGGTCCTGATGGATGGAGGCAGCGTCATAAACATCCTTTACAAGGATTCCTTTGAGAAGCTAAATATTGGGGCTGGCAAACTACGCCCCTCACGCTCTCCATTCCACGGAATCATTCTAGGATGTCAGGTTATGTCACTCAGCATGATCACCCTTTCTGTCACGTTTGGTGACTAGGTACACTACCACAAGGAGACACTCTCCTTTGAAGTTGTCGACTTCGAGGGTCTTTACAATGCTATCTTTGGGTGTCCATGCTACGCCAAATTTATGGTGGTCCCTCGTTATGCCTACCTTAAGATAAAGGTGTCAGGCCCACACGACATTACTACCATTGCTATCAATTTTTAGGATGCCTATGAATGTGAAAGGTAGGTTGTGGAGCAGGCCCAACAAGGTCTAATCTTCAATGAGCCAAGGCTTGATGATGGGACAAAGCATAAGATGAGCTTGGAACTGTAGCACCTGGTTTTAAGAACAAAACTACGGACCATATGTGAGCACAGGAAGCCAAATCACACATATGGATGCAAATTGGGTTAATATCAAAAGATAATGCTTAATTGCATAACATATTTATTACAAGAATACAACCTTAGATAATATAGATAGTAGAAAGCGAAAGACACTCCGATCTTTAGGTGAAGGCTCCAACACCACAGGGATAACTGACTAGTTGATCACAAGCCTAACTCCTCCCATACTCTAGCAATCTGGTACCCATCCGGGATTTTTATCCAAATAGTAAAAATACACAAGCATAATTACATCTCATACTTAACAAGAATAACATGGAGTTCATGAGGCTCAAAAGGTAGATACTGGTTTAACTATGATTAGCTTTTAATAAGTCACAGTTTTAAGCAATTGAGTAGCAACAAGTTTATCACAAGCTGAAGGGTCGAGATGGCGACTAGAGGGGGGGTGAATAGTTGTTTCTAAAACTTAATCACGTTGGCTAACTAAAATAAGTGCGGAATTAAAACTACCAGTCTAGCCAAGACTACACCCCTCTATCTATGTTCTCTAGCACCTTGCAAAGGTTCTAATTAAGCAACAAAGGTGCTAGGCTAACTAGAGCTCACCTAACCAATTTTAGGAGCAAGGTCACACAAACCTATGCCACTAGTATTTCAAGCAATGAGGGAGCTCCTACACATGCTAGTAAGCAAAAGCACAAAGCCAACTAAGCTCACTAGCAATGCTCAATAACAAGGCAACCAATGCCAAATTAGAGAGCGCAAATACTTAGCTACACAAACTAAGCAAAGTGATTAACAATGTTACACAAACCAAATTAGTCACGCAAGGGAGCTACTTCTATGCTACATAAGCAAGAAGGTAACTAGTGAGCTACACAAGCTAACTAATTACAAGAGCAACTACACAAGCACAATGTATATAAAAGTAATCACAAGCTTCTGTAAGGGAATTGCAAACCAACAGGAAGAATAAGGTTGACACGGTGATTTTCTCCCGAGGTTCACGTGCTTGCCAACATGATACGTCCCCATTGTGTCGACCGCTCACTTGGTGGTTCGATGGCTAATTGGCATCACCTGCTAAGCCCGCACGTCGAGCACCGCAAGAACCTACCCTGAAAGTGAGGGTAGCTCAATGACACACTTAACTAGAGTTGCTCTTCGTGGCTCCCATAGGGCAAGCACAATGCCCCTCACAAAGCTCTTCTCTGGAGCACCGCACAAGCTTCTTACGAGCTTCGACAAAGACCACCACCAAGCCATCTAGGAGGTGGCAACCTCCAAGAGTAACAAGCACCACCAGCTTACAACTCGATCACCTAGTGCCACTCAATGCAATCTCATAATGCGTCGCACTAGAATCACACTCACTCGCAATCGATTCGCACTCTTGCAAGCACAAGTGAGTTAGAGGGCATCCAAGCACACCTACACAAGCCACATAGGCATGAGGGTGCTAAGCAACCAGCCCAAGGCCAGCCACACGCTCCTTTTATAGCCCCAAGGGCTAAAATAGCCATTACCTCTTCACTAGGCAAAGCGCGTACTGACCGGACACGCAGGTCATAACGACTGGACGCTAAAACCCAACATCCGGTCACTTACAGAGAGGTTCTAGCGACATTTTTCAGTGACCGGACGCATCAGGTCATCACTGATCAGACTCTCCCAATGTCTGGTCGCTTCTAGACATGCTAAAAACACTGACCGGACACTATGACCAGACTTGCAGGTGCTGACCGGACACTGGACCCTAGCGTCAGGTCGTTTTTCGCGCTAGTGTCCGGTCACAGACCTTTTAGCACTAAAACGGCTATAACTCTTAGCTCTAAACTCTGATTTTGATGATCTTGGACATTTTGGAAAGCTTACTCAGAGGGCTACACATCCCACATGCATACTTGATCCAAATCACAATGTATCAAAATAGTATTCCAATCCAAGGACCATCCTATAGTTCGGAGTACACCGAAAAACCTTTTTCTCTTCTCTAAGTTGATTCATGACAACTCTAACTTCTTCTCCTTTGCAAATGTGCCAACACCACCAAGTGTGCACCACCATGTGTATGTGTGTTAGCTTTTCACAAACATTTTCCAAAGGATTAGTCACTCAACTTGCCATGCCACTCGATCCTAGCGATGATGCAAAGTTGGATCACTCGAGTGGCACTAGATGACCGATATGCAAACAAGTTTGCCCCTCTTGATAGTACAACCATCTATCCTAAACCCGGTCATCAACTTCTCTACACACCTATGACCGGTGAAATGAAATGCCCTAGGTTATACCTTTGTCTTACGCATTCCATTCCATCTCCTCCAATGTCGATGCAACACATGCACCAACACGATCAACAATAATATGATCCACTTCATATCATCACATGATCATATTGGTTCATTGATCTTGACTTCACTTGCTTTTCACCATTGCCTTCGTCCATCGGCGCCAAGTCTTGCTTAAGCTTCACCGCCACGTGGTCCATCGCTCCAAAGCCTCCAACTTACCCTTCACGCTTGCAACCGGTCCATCAAGCTAAGTCTTGTCTTGATCTTCTCCACCTTGATCACATGACTCAATGTTATGTCTCATGTGCAATAAGATCCTTCATCATCATATGTGTGAGCTTTGCAACATCTCCGAGCCATTTTCACCTTCATGGCATATGTTGCTCATACACATGTATCTGTGGACTAATCACCTGTGTATCTCACATAAACACAATTAGTCCACCTAGGATGTCACTCAATTACTAAAACTACAGAAGGACCTTTCACAAGCCCATATAAACACATGATCAGGTAAACATGAATAATGAATATCATAAACAAAATTATCATTAGTGATCATCTATTCCATAAGGGTCCAAGGCCATTCATGACCGTGAGCATGGCTGATATACTAGTTTTACACTCTACAAAAGTTATACACTTTCATCATGAGTCATGTTTCCCATATGCCCGGGTTAATTACTCCCAAAACACTTTCAAGGTGAGCAGGCAGAGTACACTATGAAGCCCTTAAAAAGTTCGTCTAACAAGTTAGGGCCGCTAGGATTCCTCGACAGGCAGATGTAGGAACCCCCTTTTGAATGGCATAATTCCTTCGCGGCTACACACATAGGAATAGAGGTTGTCCTATACCCAACGTGGCAAGCCCCTTTTGCGCCATAAAGGTAACCACTAGCAAGCTAGAAAAGGACTTTATACTTAGCTAAAGCCAGAGCCACATAGCTCTCATGGTTGTACTATAAGTCCTGGATGATCGCTTATAGATAAGTCCTTGAGGAATCTAGAGCATCCCAAAAACTATGCTCTAGCGCCCTTGTTCCTTGTTGCTAAAAATCATCTTTTAACGTTTATTGCATATACCATTAGTCAAGTTACAAAATCATGGTATTTAATTGAGCGCTAGCATTATACTACCCTATGCATAAACCCATAGGTGACAAGGTACAAGTACAAATGCTAGGAAATCCTTAGTGGTAATCAAGATGGACACATGCATACACTACTATACTTGCACCTTTCATAGCCACGTCGTAACCCACATTGCAGTCCAATTTTGGCCTCGGTAGTAAGCTATCAGCAGTGATACTCATAGCCATCACTGTGGGTATTTGAGATCGACTAGGGTGTACACTACATCATTGTATTGGCTTATCATTCGTCCATGATAAGGTCCTTACTTCCGTCGCATTAGAACATGACCCATGTGTGTGGGTATGCACTAACACCGCCGTATGGCTTATGATCCATGCGTGGTTAGATCCTTATTCCATCGCACTAGAGCATGACCCACTTGTGTTGAGGCAAACATCACTGTTGCTTCAGTGTATGAACTATCTAGCCATAGGTCATGGTCACCGTCATGCTACAGTACAATCCGCCTACGATGATTCTTTAGTCGGTGTCGGTTACTAAACGATTCGGCGGTGATGCACTATTGACCCCTGCCGCATCAGACAAATAGCAGTGGTGATGGCCATCTGCTTCACCAAAGGCAAGTGGTACGGCGGTGATGACAAAACAACCAACAACCCTTACATCCGACAGTGACAGAATTGCATGTGGTTTTTACAATGTATTTACTAATTCAGCTGGGCCTTAATAACTTATTGAACACACACCATATAGATATAATAATTATACATCATTCATCATGTCCACAACAAAGAGTACTTGTTATAATAACAATGCTCGACACTAACATAACAACGGTGTCAACTGATGAATTGACACAAGTGGTACATAGATAACATAATAAAGGTTCTGCTCCCTATAGACTTACATAACTAAAAGAAGGTAGATATGCTCTGCTCCTTCATATTGGCACTCCTTGATCAGCTTGGCAGCCTATGCAGCATGGAACCCCTCTTCTTCCTCCCATAGCCATTGTAGCAAAATTGTTCAAAAGCACTAAGACTCCAAAACCTGTACAATGCAAAGCAGTAGAATTAATAATATTTAACAAACCATTAGTTTAGTTACCAAGCCATAATTGGACTATATATAGACTCAAAACAACTCCCTACCTAAACAAAGACATGTCCTAACAACAAAATACAACATATACACCTTTATCGCTCTGCTAATGACTCCATGAACAAGGGAACATAAGACAGATAGTGAGGTCCATTCAAATAAATACTCTAGGTACTTTTAGGATAGCGGACGACCTAGGCAGGGAGGACATGAACTTTTCTACAGCTCATGTCATATGCCATCAGTGTTCTGTCCTCCCCAACAAGGAAAATTAAATTCCAATCTAGGTGAACTGCAATCACTCTATAGTCCGTATTGGCAGCCTTGGAACCGAGTCCAATATTGTTTAGTCCAAATAGCTGCAGCGTGTTCATCGTATGCTTCAATGTCCATTTACTAGTACCATAGTCTTCAAGGATCCAGAATGAAAGATCAGATGTATTGAAAATATTAGCAATACATAGACACAACTGACCCTGATCTCTAGAGATGGACATTGCAGGACCAGGTGGCCTAAGAATTTTTCTCCATGTCTTTTCCTCCATATCAACAGCAACTATGTGGGACACCTCCAGCATGTGCATAAAACCATTAAGAAACCTAGTTCCTAAAAATTTGCATACTAGAATATCCTCTCCCCATTTAGATTCTTTACACATCCATGCTCCAGTTTTAGATGAGTAGATGTTGACAACTAACACCCAGGCGACCTTACCCACAGTTCTACCACATGGAAGTGCGAGGAGATTATGGGATCGAACCCCAAGCGAGTTGAACCATAACAAAGGTTACTATGCAGTTGTACCACTAATTTGCTAGTCACCGGATTGCAGACAACACAGTGAAGCCCAACGCACTAGCAGAGGAAGAGGCCTCTACAACAATCTAAGATGACTAAATCCTGAATGTGGAAGGGCAAGACGAAAAAGGAGGGGTATTCACTAGTGAAGCTAGTGAATCAGCATTTGCCTTACTAGTTGCCATACATGAATCCAGCGACAAACTAGGGCAGCTCCTTATGGTGCTCGGATTAGAAGATGAGGTAGTACCAGGAGCGACACACACACTTGCAGTAGCACAAACGTGCGGGCGGTGAGGTGGCAGAGGATAAGGACCAAGACATCGTCTATGAGGATGTCTACTTTGTTACTCTTGTTGGTGGCCTCCTCCTCCATCTTGACTAGGATATGGTGGAGCGAGGCCGGCGATGGAAGCGGCAGCGCTGTCGCTTGAATTAGAGTAGGAGCACCTGCGGGGATGTGCTCGTGAGCTCCTAAATGATCAGATGGAAGCTTGAATCATACTCAGATGAGATAAGATGAGAATTAAAAGCTAAGAAACATGGATAAGCGAAGTATGATAAAGCATTACATGTGCCTTTGGATCTTGCGGCAGTGAGCTCGAGCGGCCACAGCGGTGATGAGTACCAGCCTAGTCACCGGTGGATCTATGTGGGCGTGCCGGTGAGTCGTACCAGCGTGGAGCACTAGCTTGTCGGTGGTGAGTGGTGGCTTGCAAGGTCATGAGTAGGTGAGGAATAGCAGCACTTGAGGAGGAGACGGACAGGGTGGTGGCTGGGTGGGTAGCGGTCTTTGCAAGCTAACTACAAACACGCCAAAAATTCTAAAAACACACGGGAGTCTCACGCTGGCTTGCAAATTTTGATGATATCGATGGTGAAGGCTACCTGCGGTGGTGATTGGGTCTTAAAGAAGATGGTACGTAGAACCTAACGGCGGGCGTGTCATACAAAAATTGAATGTTGGAAAGGAACAAAATATTATGAACATTATTTTTGTAGGTTACAGTAAGAAGATGTTAGCACCTAATGGCGAATAGCGGCAGTGATACAATTTTTTCAACGACACTTATATCCGACGATGACATAATTGTACAATGTTGATACTAATTTAGCTGGGCCTTAGTTACTTACTGAACAAATAGCATACTTTTTACAAATATCAATGGACGCTAACATGACAAAGTTCGCCAGCTGCTGTTGCATAATAAAGATACCAATCTCTACAATAACAATGGACGTGATTACAAAGCCATACCATATGGTGGTTTGCACATACAAAGCAACACCCCACCAGCATCATAGTGCGGTAACAGTGTTCAAAATCAACAAAAGGCATTCTTTTTCGATTAACTCTATTACACTTTTCAATCACTAGGTGTACAATAACAATGATCTATCAGCAACTATAGTTATGATAACAAAAAACTTGGCCCTATCTTCAGCACTACTTCAGTAGTACATTTTAGCAAACAAATAGTGTTTTTCTATCACAACAAATCAGCATAAGCCAAATTTCAGCGATGAGCGTAGGTTTATCCCCGTACTCAGTGATGGACATCTCGTGAAGTGTAGAACCCAAACAAACATGTAACTAAACCTTCATCGTGCCTCTAGATCTTCGCCATGAGTAGGGATGATGTCTAGAAGAAGCATGTGGAAGAACCACCTCATGGAACTCCCTCTAACATCCTAGAGGATGAGGAGCCCCACGAAGAACCTTGCCCATGTCGCCTTCTTCATTGTCGAGGAGGAACACATGGCACGACATTGAGAGGTCCTAGGTCGAGATCTGTGGACTCAAAAGGTTTCCCGGTAATAGCAAGGCACCCTTTGCCCTCTAGGATTTCCTATAGATATTCTGACCTAGAAGTCTCCAGCATGTCGACCATCAACGGGCCTAGCCACCGTGTCACCGGTGACCTAGGCCATCGAAGATAGTATTGTTCTTCCCCATCGCTCTGTGGAACTTTCTCTAACACCCAAGACGAATGGCCATCAGCAGGCCACTATAGAACCCGATCTTGAAAGCCTTCTCCCAGCAACGATGGAGCCACCAAAGTATGCCATGAACCATGGTAGACAAAAGGAGTTGTTGCTCTCTCACTCAGTCTCATGCTAAGGGATTTGGAGGGAGGGAAGGGGAGGGGAGGGGCAAGAGACTCAGTGCACCTAGACCCGCATGGCTTAAATAGGCCAACCTTGAAGATGAAACTAGACTCAGTGTAGTTAAGATGTGTGATCTAGGGAGCACGCATTAGGGAAGATGAGGTATACGATGGTTCTCGGCATAACAAGTGGTGGGGACGGTGTTGGAAGTTGGCACATTCAACACTCACCTTGAAGATGCACCCAGACTCAGTGCAGTTAAGATGCATGATCTAGGGACCATGCATCAGGGAAGATGAGGTATACGACAATTCCTAGCATAACAAGTGTTGGGGATGGTGTTGAAAGTTGGGATGACATTCAATACTCATGCACGCTTTGTTCTTCCTGTGCATCTTACTACCTTCGTCCGAAAAAAGACTTATTATGAAAATATATTCTATCATTAATCTATTGATATTTGTTTTGGATTATAAATGTTAGTATTTTCTGTGTAATTTTGGTCAAAGTTGAAATCCCTTGACTCCTCGAGAAGTGAGAATTGCATTCCTTTTGGGACGGATGGAGTAACAAATTTCTGTGTGAACACATGCCCCCAATCTCGCACGTAACTCGATGAACCCACTATTCCTAGGGCTATAAATTTGGAGGCAAGGCAGAGTAGAAGAATATTACTTGTGTTCATTTGTTGTGCTATGACACATATCTTTTCTTCTTTGTTTTCTCCTTCCAGTCTTCTTCTGAACAATGGCTCATGGCATGCATCCAAGGGAGGAAACTCCAAAAGACACGGATCCACCTCCGTGCCTTCGTGTCCCTCTTCATTGCCAAGGGTGAGAGGGAATGATTTCTTATCTCTATGGTTGTCTTGCATCAATTCTTTGAATATGCAGGGCTACCTCTCAAGCTGTGGTACATTGGCCAACTCCGGCATAGGTTGGACAATAATCAATTGTGCATGCTATCGAAACACATCTTACAGGGTCCATGGTATCTTCATCTTCATCCTCCGAGTCAGGTCAGGATATCCGGAATCTTATCCATGAAAGGAGGGAGGCTGAAAACCTGTATTCTGAAGCCACACTTGAGGTAGGTCGGCTCGAGCAATGTCTTAAGGCCATTAAAACAACCCTCTCTACATCTAAAGAACAGACCAATGTTGCTCCGATGAGGGCTGATGAAGCTCATGCTAGGATAGCAGATAAAATTTCTTTGAAGAATCTTTGCTTTTATACTCATGACTTTATCAGGTAACCCTTCATTTTTATTAGATCTTGAGGAACAACTAGCTGCTTCTTGTCGAGAGATCAAAGAGGCTCATCGCTATGAGATCGACCTAGAGAATCGGCATGAGACCCTCCAACGTGCAGCACTTGGCGTAGTTACAATAGTCAAT